>NC_056743.1:1833015703-1833315703 GCF_019279795.1 Protopterus annectens | reverse complement strand
CGCTGACATGCGGCTGTACACCTTCTCTGAGTGTTAACACTGACAGTGCATTGCGGGACGGAGGCGGTCTTATGCGTATCCTTTGCTCCTTGAACGGGTACACTTATGCCTTGGTGGCTTCTATTTGCTTCTCCGTTAATTTGGAACAGGGACTATGTTGCGTACTGTACGTGCGTTTCATTCTGCACGGGACCTGGCTGCTGCCATTACTATTGTGGGCGGACCGTGGCTGTCAGCACATTAGGTTGCTCACCTCATGCCGGCTTAGACACGCCTCCGGACGCATCCTACCTGGGCTCGCTCACGTACACTACGCACGTGTCTGTGATTCCGGTGCACTCTCATTAATATGTATATGGCGCTACTGCGCCGGGTATTCCATGCACCGCCGGCGCAGGCCTTACGCCGGCCTTGCGCCGAGCTTCATGAATCCCGGGGTGTGTGATTGTGAGAGTTAGGAGTCACTGTGGTGCTACAGTACCTGTGTTATAGTGTCACAAACTCAATGTGACTATGGGATTTAGAATGGAATGGGTTGCTACAGTATCAGTGTTGTCATGTAGCACTGTCTAAGTATGGGAGTTTGGATAGAATGTATTGCTACTGTACCAATGTTACAGCTTACAAAACCAAACTGTCAGAATAGCGACTAATAGCTGTTCCAACAAAAAAAAAAAAAAAAGAAAACACTATAAAACATGAAATTAACTGGGGGGCTTTGCCCCCACACCCCCCGATCTGGGGGGCTGTGCCCCCATCCCCCTACTTAAATATACCAACTCCGAGACCGCACTACAGTGCCGAAAATGCAAACTACCAAAGCGGCCAAGCGAAGTCTTTCCCAGGGGAAAGAATTCGCTTACATGTCTCTTCGATATTTTGCCATTTCGGCATTTACAGCTCGACCGAGATGCATTCGCTAACCTGCATCTTCAGTCAGCTAATAGGAACCCATTTCTTTATATTTTTGGTTTGTTACTCATAAAATCTGTGGTTTTCAGACAGACCTCTTAGGATTGAAGTCACTAAATAATGACATGTATTGGAGATTCAGAGTTTGCATCAAATACATTTGAACACAAGCCCTGTTATTCTAGCAAGTTTCTAAGTTCATTACAGCAGCTTAAGGACATGTTACTGGAATGGACAGCAGACAGAAGCAATTTTTTATTCTGCCACTTTCATTTGGTGGTCAGTACAGGCAGATTTGTGCCTAGCTTGAGTCCCAACCTAACAACTTTCACAGGGGGCACTTAATGTCTGTTAAGGTCGAGTCACACCCCATTCTGGTGCTTAACTGTTTTCTCTTTTTCCAAATATCGGAGCGTACTAAGCCTGATTATGAGAGTTAGCAGTTAATGTGTCATTACAATATCAGTATTGTTTTGCAGTGCTACCTGCATGACTATAGGAGATGGGCTGAATGCAGTTTATTGTGCCAGTGTTGTGGTGTAGTACTGTCTCTGAATTTGGAGCTAGGAGTAAATGTGGTGTGACAGTGCCCATATTGTGATGTAGCACTGCGTGTATTGATGTGTAGTGCTGTACACTTGCAGTTAGGAATGTAACTGATGTTATAATACCAGTGTTGCTATGTAGTACTCTCTTTTGTTACTATGGGAGTTAGGAGTGAATGTGCAGTTATAATACTGCTGTTGTGGTGTAGTGTTATGTGTGACTATTGGGCTTATGGTGACTGTTGTTATAGTACTTGTGCTATTGCATAGTACGGTGCTCTAGCAGGAGTGTAACTAGTGTTATAATACCAGTGTTGTTATGTAGTACTCTCTTTGTTACTATGGGAGTTAGGAGTGAATGTGCAGTTATAATACTGCTGTTGTGGTGTAGTGTTATGTGTAACTATTGGGCTTATGGTGACTGTTGTTATAGTACTTGTGCTACTGCATAGTACGGTGCTCTAGCAGGAGTGTAACTGGTGTTATAATACCAGTGTTGTTATGTAGTACTCTCTTTGTTACTATGGGAGTTAGGAGTGAATGTGCAGTTATAATACTGCTGTTGTGGTGTAGTGTTATGTGTGACTATTGGGCTTATGGTGACTGTTGTTATAGTACTTGTGCTATTGCATAGTACGGTGCTCTAGCAGGAGTGTAACTAGTGTTATAATACCAGTGTTGTTATGTAGTACTCTCTTTGTTACTATGGGAGTTAGGAGTGAATGTGCAGTTATAATACTGCTGTTGTGGTGTAGTGTTATGTGTGACTATTGGGCTTATGGTGACTGTTGTTATAGTACTTGTGCTATTGCATAGTACGGTGCTCTAGCAGGAGTGTAACTGGTGTTATAATACCAGTGTTGTTATGTAGTACTCTGTTACTATGGGAGTTAGGAGTGAATGTGAAGTTATAATACTGCTGTTGTGGTGTAGTGTTATGTGTGACTATTGGGCTTATGGTGACTGTTGTTATAGTACTTGTGCATAGTACGGTGCTCTAGCAGGAGTGTAACTGGTGTTATAATGCCAGTGTTGTTATGTAGTACTCTCTTTGTTACTATGGGAGTTAGGAGTGAATGTGCAGTTATAATACCACTGTTGTGAGCTAGTGCTGTGTGTGACTATGGGACTTGTGGTGACTGGTGTTATAGTACTTGTGTTGTTGTGTAGCAATGTGCTCTATCTCTAGCTATAGCTGGTTTATTGTATGAGTGTTGTTATGTAGTACTCTCTTTGTTACTGTGGGAGCTAGGAGTGAATGTGGAGTTCTAATACCGCTGTTGTGGTGTAGTGCTGTATATTACTATGGGACCTATGGTGACTGGTGTTATAGCACTTGTGTTAATGTGTAGCACTGTGCTCTAGCAGTTATGAGTGAAGCTGGTGTTATAATACCAGTGTTGTTACTGTGCCCCCCACAACCCCCTACTTAAATATACCAACTCTGAGATTGCACCACAGTAGAGGAAATGGCAATCTCCTGACAATGGCCCAGCAATTTTTTTCCCTGAGAAAAAAATCGCTGTTCCATGTCTTTGCTATTTTGGTTGTTTGACCTTTTGTGGTTGATCAACGTTATCAACGTTCAATTTTATCAGCTTTTGATAAGCTGATATAGACCCTTGTCTCTGAATGTAGGACATAGGAGTAAATGTGATGTTATAGTGCCTGTGTTGTGATATAGCACAACGTGTGTTGATGTGCAGTAACATGCTCTAGCAGTTATGAGTGAAACTGGTGTTATAATGCAAGTGTCATTGTGTAGTACTCTCTTTGTTACTGTGGGAGATAGTAGTGAATGTGGAGTTATAATACTGCTGTTGTGACATAGTTCTTTGTTTGACTTTTGGAGTTATGGTGACTCGTGATACAGTATTTGTGTTGTTATGTAGCATTGTTCTCTAGCAGTTAGGAGTGAAACCAGCATTATAATACCAGAGTTGTTAGGTAATACTCTCTCTCCCCTGGATTCAGCAAGCCCTGCATGACATGCAGGAATAGTGCAAGAGCTCCTAGAGGCAATATGGCCACCATGTGATCCAGGAATAAACCCCAAGGACGTGCATGAGCGCTCCTGCACTATTCCTGCATTGACACAGCTCCTGCATGCAAATTATCAAATTTGCAGGTGAAAACCATGCAAATGAGGTGAATTTGCGATCCAGGAAGCTGTCAGCCGGCCATGCAGGACTAGTGTAGTGTGCAGAAATGTACTCATTAACTGAGTACATTTCTGCAAACTACAAAATGAAGCCATGACAGCTACAAATAAAGGGTCTATAGTATGTGTAAAGCATGCCAATATATGGCCATTGGAATGGAAAACGGCAAAAAAAGAAAAAAAAATTTTATTTTTTTTAGCCAATTTCAGCTGTTTAGGGCAGCGGCGGGCAAATGGGATCGGCCAAAAATAAAAAATAAAACCTGAAATAAGCATTCTAACCAAAATCACTATTTTGCCATTATACTCAATGGCAGGCAGAATACAACATGGCCAGTGAATAGTGGTTGCTAAGAGGGAAGGCTCAGTGTGGGACCTGTAACTATGCATTGGCAGGCAATCCTATGCAAATGAAGGAAATGATACTGAATCCCAGATTTCCCCCTCAATGCTAGCCAGCACCCAACCATGTAAGTGCAGGAATAGCATGGCTCAAGCCTAAGAGTTAGCTGACATCATAGGGGGGTGTCAGGCACACTGTAAGCTTATTGGAACCTTGTGGCTCGGGTTTGCCCTTAGCTTAGCTGTGTCTTTCCAGCTGTTGCAGGTGTCTTGTAAGGTGCAACCCAAATGGAGCGTTGTAGTCTATGATGGGTCTGATGAGTGATGTGTAGAGGGGCACAATGACCTCTTTTGATCTGGATGCAAACCCTTTTGTGATTAGGTGGGCCACATAGAAGGATTTTCTAACTACGTTGGCAATGTGATTGTCAAAGGAGAGGTTGCTATCTACTTGGGTCCCCAGATCCCTTATTACATCTTCCATATTTAGGGGGCTACTACTTATGTGGTAGTTTGTGGGTACTATGTTTTTTCCAAACGAGATGACTATGCACTTTTTGGCATTTAGCTTGAGGCCAAGGGTTTGACACCAGGTATCTATCTCAGTGAGACCCTTTTGGAGGATGTCGGTGTCAGACGGAGAGTCAATTATAGCCCCTAGTTTGCAGTCATCTGCGAACTTTGTCAGCCATATTCCTCCTGTGCAAGCCTGTACCTCTGAGAAGTATATTCCAAACAGGAGGAGTCCTAGGACTGAGCCCTGGGGAATGACACTTGTCAGGCCTAGCTCCCCCAACTCTTACCATGTGGGTTCTGTCCATGAGCCAGTTGGTAACCCATCTCATGCTGTAGGGGTTCATGTTCAGGCTGGTGAGCTTGTCTATAGTACCTAAATGGGGAATGGTGTCGAAGGCCTTTGCATGGTCTAGGTAGGCTGTGTGGACCACCTTTCCTTCATCTATAGCCTTGGTAACTGTCTCATAAAAATCCACCAGGTTTAGGAGGCATGATCTGCCCTTAACAAAGCCGGACTGGGTAGGGTCCAGTGTTTGGAGGTTCCCAATGTCTCTGTTAATGAGATCCATGATGATGCCCTCCATAGCCTTGCAGACCAAGCTAGTCAGGCTTATAGGGCAATAGTTCCTGGGGTCTGTTGTGGCTCCACCTTTGTGGAGCATAATAACTATTGCTGTGCACCACTCTATGGGCATGTAGCCTGTGGAGAAGCTGAGTTTGAACATTGTGTTTAGGTGAGGAGTTAGTTCATCTTTGAGCTTGTGTAGGACGCAGCCTGGGACACCATCCGGTCCCACTGATTCTGCGTTTTTGGCTTTGGAGAGGGCTGTTTTAACCTGAGTGTCTGTGATTTCAAGGGCACTACATTCTTCTGGTATGGTTATGGGCCCTTTTGGGGGTGAGAGGGGGGTGAAGTTTGCACTGAACCTGTCTGCCAGGATGTTGGCGATATCAGTCAGTTCAGTGTATTTTGTGCCATTGTGCACTAACTCTGAGCAGATCTGAGAATTGCCACTTAGATAAGTGACATAGCTAAATAATGCCTTGTGGTTATCTTTGGAGTCCTTGGCAATTATTTTTTTCGAAGCTAGCCTTGGATGATTTTATGAGGGATCGTAGTTTCCTGCTGATGCTGATTAGGGATGTCTTCCCTTCTTGGGATTTTACTCTTTTCTCTACTAGTATTCTCCTTCTATTGCATAGCTTGTTTATGGCAGGGGTCCACCAGACTAGTTTCCTTTTCTTGGAGGAGTAAGTCTTGGTTTTGCTTGGGATAGCACGGTCCATGCATTCATGTAGGTGCCCATAGAGTGCATTTATAAAGGATTTTGCAGCTTGGACAGCTTTATCCTTTAGCATGGGGGTTTTGAAACTTTCCACCATGGTCTTAAGTAACGTGAAGTTTGCTTTTGAAAAGTTTTTCACAGTGGTTTCTTTGACTGGGGGTGAGGGGGGGATGTGGATATCCAGTGTGATTAGTTTATGGTCAGATCTAACCAGTGAGGGGTTGACCTCCAGTGTGGAACACCGGTCACCCATGTTGGTGATGACCAGGTCCAATATGTTGTCACCTCTGGTGGGGTGTTCACCAGTTGATCCAGGGCATTAGAGTTTATAAATTCTAGGAAATGTTGGGTAAGAGAGTTAGTGCTTGAGTAGTTCTCCCAGTTAATGTTTGGGTAATTGAACTCACCCAATATCAGGGTGTCTGGTAGGACCTTTATGTTTCCCAGTGTTTCCAGAAATGTGGAATGAGGGTCCTGGGACATGGTGGGTGATCTGTAGCAATCTAGAATTTGGATTGCAGTTTTGCCCATTGTTAGTTGCACATGGATGATCTCTGAGGCATCGTGCTGTGCCGCTAACCTGGAGGTGTGTGTATCCTTCATGAATATGGATACACCCCCACCTTCTGTATTTCGGTCTGTGTTTTGTGGCCGAAATGTATGGTATGAGTTGTAGCCTGGTAGTGCTGGGGTGCTCTCTGGAGCCTTAAACCAGGTTTCTGTTACTGCACATATATCGATTTTCTCCATACTGAGGAGTCCCTCGAGTGTGTGCATTTTGAGGTTTAGACTTCTAGCACTGAGTAGCATTATCCTCAGTTTTTTGTTACTTGTGCTATTTGTGGCAGTTGCTTTGTATTTTGAGCCTTGCCTAAAAAAGGCACTATGGGGGTGGCAAGAGCCTTGACCAGTATTCAAAATCCTAAGGGTGACAGGTGCAAGCCGTCTCTAGTGAAGCAGTGTGGCTTGTCAAGCATGTCATCCCAGGCTGACAGACACTGGATCCCCTTTGAATGACACCATAAGCTTAGCCAATTGATGAAACTGATATTTTTTTCTTTATACCATGGTATCATTCTTGGTGAGGGCAGAATGCTACTCAGGGTCAGGGTCATACTGGCCTGGGCTACATGATCAGAGACCTCCTCCATGTTTCTTTTCATGTAGTCCAGGGAGGTACAGCTCAGGTAATTCACACCAACATGGACAATGACAGAGTCGTATTTGTACTTGTTCTGGAGTGACCTGAGTGGTTGTGTTATGTGGCAGATCCTGGCACCTGACAGGCAGCTAACAGTAACCTTCTCCTTGTTCAGCCTAGTGAGTGGGATGTCAGTGTACCTGACTATAGAGTCACCTATTACTAGTGTGTTGGGTATGTTATTTTGCCTTAAGGGCTATGATTGCGTGGCACACTGATTTTGTGAAGTATGTGTTTCATGGTTTGTGTTGGGGGGTGGAGGTTTCTTGGATCTCTGCTTTGGAGATCTCTTTTGCTTTTGCATATTTTTATTTAGAGCCTCAGAGTATGTTTTTGTGTATTTATGTGTGTTTTTTGCCGGTGCTGGTTTTATAGGTCTATGTGAGATTGGTGGTGTGATGCAAGTAATTCCCTTCTCCTCTTGACTGCCTGGTCCAATCTTGGGTTGAGAGAGCTTAGCATCTAGTTTGGCTGACGCAGCTGTACCTGACATTTGCTAATGGCGACATCCCTTACGGTTACCTAGTGGGTGATGCTGGTTACGCACTGGAGCCGTGGCTGATGACACCCATCAGAAATGCACACACACCTGAACAAGAACTCCATAATGAGGTACACTCACAGACCAGAATCATAATAGAGTGTGTGTTTGGGATGCTCAAGTCATGGTTCTGGTGCCTAGACACATCTGGTGGAGCCTAGCAGTACTCACCAGCAACATGTACCCAAATTGTCATTGTATGTGCCATGCTACACAATATGATCCTGCAGTAACAGCTGCAGCAGGAACAGCATGGGGCAGGGCTACACAGCCACCCACCATTGCCAAGGCCTCCACAGGCACAGAGTGACTTGGAGGAGGAACAACCTGAGCCTGCCCCAGTAGGCAGAAGGATGCGTGCCCAGTATGCCCTGGTCTTGGCAAAGAGGCAACCATTAGCACATATACTGACACAGTAGGGACCCAGGTAATGACACCCCTCTCTGACTCGCACATACAGTAAAAGGGATACCAAACATGACACTACCTGTGCTTAACCATGTATAGGGAGTGTACTATGTGCATCCGACATAGTCAGCCCTCCAGCACCATCCTCAATACTGGCACAGCCATACGGTAAGCACTCTTCCTACCAATTGTCAAATGGAGTAGTATCTGCTGTTATTTGTATCTATGGTGTGGATGTGAGCATGCAAGGGAACTGGGTGGCTGAATGAGATGCCAGCAGATAGTAGACACCTATATTGAGAGCATGAGATCTGTAACAAATACTGGTGTCACCATAGAAGCCAGTACTAGACAAGGTGACAAAACCCACTGCAGGAAATGTGGTGGGCCACATATGTGTCCATAGGACACACACATGCCAGTCAGGGAGGCTCACATACCCAACAACAGTCTCAGCCAGCAGGACAGGTGTAGACAAACACAAAGGCTGTGCTAAAGCCTCTGATTGATGGCTATGGGTAACATCCCCCCAGGCCTACACAGACAGAATACAACAGGTCAGGCAGTGGGATGTTAGTTCTGAAGGGTAAGAAGTCAGAAACTGAAATGTAGGTCAATCAAGCCTAAGACCTGTAGTACACTAATATGCCTCTAGTCAGCATGATAGGTTAAAATACAGAATGAAATGGAGTACCTGACATACCAGTACAGTCATAGCAAATGTGTACAAGTGTCAGGTGTGCCCCCCCAATCCTATGTAGAAATGTAGTAACAGTCAGGTGTGCCACCCCAATCCAATGTAGAAATGTAGTAACAGTGAGGTGTGCCCCCCATTCCTATGTAGACACGTAGTAACAGTCAGATGTGCCCCCCCCCCCACGATCCTATGTAGAAATATAACAGTCAGGTGTGCCCCCCCAAAAAATCCTATGCAGAATTGTAGTAACAGTCAGGTGTGCCCCCCTACAATCCTATGTAGAAATGTAGTAACAGTCAGGTGTGCCCCCCAATCCTATGTAGACACTTAACAGTCAGGTGTGTCTCCCCCAATCCTATGTAGAAATGTAGTAACAATCAGGTGTGCCCCCCAATCCTATGTAGACACTTAACAGTCAGGTGTGTCTCCCCCAATCCTATGTAGAAATGTAGTAACAATCAGGTGTGCCCCCCCAATCCTATGTAGACACGTAGTAACACACAAGTGTGCCCCCTCAATCCTATGTAGAAATGTAGTAACATGTATGTGTAGGCATAATAACAGTGGAGCACAGATTACCTGAACTGGCCAAGGTAGCAGGCTAGATTGTAGCATGTGTACAATATGCAGGTCTGCGTGTGATAGGTTGGTGTGTGTCGTATATTGTGTGAGAGTGGTTAGTATGTATGCATGGTGAGGTTTGTCATGGTGGTCATTGCCCAGTACCTGGCCAAACACTGGCAGACCACAAAGGTCATAGGAATGATATATTGAGAAACAGCTGATGTCCCTGCACAAGCCTGCATAAGTGGAATGCCCCATGCATATCTGTGAGTCAGATGCAAGTAGTGTCCATAGCACGCATGCACCCAGCTCACCCCACCAGCACCCACAAGTACCTCTCCTGGCTTATCCCTGCTGTAGAGAATGAGTATAATATGATCCCCACCTGTGTATGACAATAGTGAAAGAATGCAGCATGCAGAGTAGGTGTCCCATGCAGGTGTGTCCCTAGCTGTAAGCAGCACCCTGCCAGCATCCACACCACTGGATCAATACTGACAGGTAGTATTGGCATGAACACCTTGCATACCTACCCTGTCACCCCAGGGGAATATAGTGTATCACATTCTGGGACTGTAGGACTGACAGAATGCAATGGCCTGCTACAGCTGACCTGAATCACTACCGAATGGCCTACAGTCCTCTGCCAATGGCCTGTGTCTCACCGGTTCGGCCAATGTATGTTATATCATGGACTCCCAAATAACAACATAACACAGTCCACAGAACTCAAATGCAAGGCCATGTGGACAGATAACAGTAACATGTCCACCATGTCCTACTGCATGAACTGTGGACCAACACCAAATTGCTGCTGTGATGAGGTAATAACTATAGGGGAAAATATCAGATAATGTTCTCATAATGTATGGAAGAGGATAGAATAATAGAGGGGGGTGGGACGATGGGCAGCATGGAGTGTGTGAAGTCTGAAACTCAGCAGTGTGCACATACTATCCCTGGCTGCAAACACAAGAATGGGTGGCTACAAACCTGCTTGTAAACCACAATGTGTATGGGTAATGTCCAGAATTATGACCCCTGCCTCTGGGTAACCTGTGTGAATCTGTACAGCTGTGAGGTATGGCCACAGCAGGATATGGCCATACTGTCACGTCAGTGGATGTACAAGCATGGGATCCTCTGCCACCACTGTACCAAGGTGATGAACTATTTACACAGACCCAGCAGCAGGTGTCTGCAGCTTCCCCCTCCGTAATGGGATGAGTGTGCAAGAATATGTAGGCTGCTGACCACATTACTGGACACAGCTGCATTCACCCTGTGTTCCCTAGGGCATCACTGCAAGCAACTATGTCTACCTGACAGTACTTGATAACATAAAACATCACAGTGTAGAACAGTACACATGTCTGAATATCTCTGCTAACACCAGTACCATGTAACAGAAGCAGCACAGACACAATTACCTGCAGTAACCTACTATCCTTTGCCCATTTTGACCCCATATTGTCAATCGATCTACAGATATCCTGCAGAAATAGTTTGCTAGCTGTAGGTGTTGAAGGTGTAGAACACAAAAGTCTGCACTGGAATACAATCTACCTGGAATGGATTCACACATTCAATACAGAAGGTCATAATGGGTATGTTCCCACACTTAAAGAAATGAAGCCCACGTCTGGCAACAACAGTGGACCATACATATCTGACAGTCACAGATATTAGTGCATACACTCCTCAGTCCATACCAGTCATGCTTTGCACATACATTGGATAGGAATACACACATATATCCAAGGACAACACACCATAAACAAACTGTACAACAGAAGGAAGAAACTGTTGCAAAAGAGAGAAAAATCCCATGAGTGGAGGAGCTCCCTGGTCAGCCTAAGTAAAAAGCTGAGATCCCTTATAAGATCCTTCAAAGCTAGCTACAAGAACAAAATATCCACTGATTGTAAGGGCAACCACAAAGCATTCTATAGCTATGTCAAGAATCTCAATGGCAACACCCAGATTTGCTCTGAGTTACAGCCCAGTGGCACAAAAATTACAGAACCAACTGATATTGCCAACATCCTGGCAGATAGGTTCAGTGCAAACTTTACCCCCCTCTCACCCCCTAAAGGGCCCATATCTATACAGGAAGAATGCAGAATCCCTGTAATCACATCTATCCAGGTAAAAGCTGCACTCTCTAAAACCAAAAGCACAGCATCCATGGGACCGGACAACATCCCAGGCTGTTTTACATGAACTTCAGAATGAACTGGCTCCCCCACCTAAGCACCATATTCAATCATAGTCTCACATCAGGCTTTGTGCCCACTGAATGGTGCCCATCAACAGTTATCCCACTTCACAAAGGGAAGCCACCACCGATCCTGGGAACTATTGCCCTATTAGCCTGACGAGCCTAGTCTGCAAGGCCATGGAATGTATCATCATGGAACTCACAAACAAAGACATTGGTAACCTCCAAACTCTGGACCCCACCCAGTTCAGGTTTGTGAAAGGCAGATCATGCCTTCTGAACCTGATCGACTTCTTTGAGGCACACACCAAAGCCATAGATGAGGGTAAGGTGGTTCACACAGCCTGTCTTGACCTCATCAAGGCTTTCAACACCATCCACCATTCTGGAATTATAGCTAAACTCACTAAACTAGGTATAAATTCCTACATCACAAGATGGGTTGCCAACTGACTCACTGACAGAACCTACACTGTAAAAGTTGCAAACTCCAAATCTGACTTCAAACCAGTGGCAAGTTGAGTACCACAGGGTTCAGTCCTGGGACTCTCTCCTGTTTGGAATCTACTTCTCTGGTGTACAGGCTAACACAGAAGGCCTCTGGCTAACTAAGTTTGCAGATGACTGCAAACTAGGAGCCATAGTCAAGTCCCCAAATGATGTGGACATCCTACAGAATTGCCTCACTGAGACATATGCCTGGTGTCAGAGCCATGGCCTCAAGCTCAATGCCAAAAAGTGCATTGTCATTCCCTTTGGTAAAAACTCTGTACCCATGAACTACCACATAAATGGCAGTCTACTTAATGCCGAATGTGTGATAAGACACCTTGGGACCCAGGTGGACAGTAGTCTCTTCTTTGATAATCACATCGCCACAGTAGTCAGGAAGTCCTTCTATGTGGCACACCTCATCACAAAAGGGTTCTCATCCAGGAAAAAAGAGATCATTGTTCCCCTCTATTCGGCACTCATTAGACTCATTATAGAGTAGAATGCCACTTTTAATGTACCTCACAAGACATCTGCAGCAGCTGGAAAGGCCACAGAAGTACCTCACAAAGAGGATTACTGGCCTCAAACAGATGCCTTACACTGACCATCTCAAAAAACTCCAGCTTTACTCTGTAGCATATCGTCTACTCCAAGGAGATCTCTGTCTAACATATAAAGCTATGTTAAACCCAGAGCTGTTGCAAATGCAACACCTAAAGAAATCCCAATCCCTCCGAGCTACATGCTCTAGGGACCTAAACCTTGTCACCACAATAAGCAGGACATGCTGGAGGGTTAGATTCCTGTCCAGAGACGTCCTATACTCTGGAACAAGCTACCCATCTGTGTCAAGCAAAGTTCCTCATTAGCACTCTTCAAGAAAAATCTTGATAAGTGGATGGGAAATAGGAAATACACCCCAGGAATTACGTCTGTGGCTCTGCTCAACAGGAGCACAGGAAAAAGAACCTTGTTGGCTAGGCTTACTTAGGCCCTTGGGCCAATAGCCTAGTACCTACCTATGAACTATAATAGGCCAAAAGTACACATACCTAGATGTGTGGAAGAGAGTGACAGTGACAAAGAGCCTTCCATCATGAGGCCTGTCCCAGCCAGCACACATCCAATTGGCTAAAACCACATGATGTGCACATGTCAATCACCGTAGACGTTTACCTCCAGAATCCCTCAGCATTATAGTGTCTGTAGTGCTAGTGCTAACTTTGCAACATAACTGTACAAGTCAGCAGTCATCTAACAGTTGTATACACGTACCTGTGGAATATAAACCTGTGTGCCTGAATATGGTGTATCTGCCTCTAGATGAATGGGTTATGGCCCATGCACACACACTGCACTCCCCATTGCCCTACTATGGCAAGCCTGCTGATGTCACACTGTGAAATATACCTTTGGAGGAGTAGTAGCTCAGTAATCTCTGTGACACATCCTATAACTGCATAATGCTGTAGTGTGATATACTAATTAGGTAAGAGTTCTAATCCCAGTTGTGGCAACTGTGGGTATTTGCCTGTGTAGGGATCAATGCCTTTTTAGGCCAGTCACACTCATGACAATTTAAAATGCCCTACTTTGGCATGCCTGCTGATGTCATTCACTCTGAAATACACCTTTGGGGAAGGAGTAGGCCAGTAATCTCTGTGGCACATCCTATTACTGTGAAATACTGTAGTGTGATATGCTAGTTAGATAGGAGTTCTACTCTCAGACATAGCAAGTGTTGCTGTTTGTGTGTTTGTTTGCCTGTGTAGGGAGCAATGCTTTTGAGGTCATTCACAGTCACTACAAACTCCAGTCCCCTTCTTTGGCAAGCCTGCTGATGTCATTCACTTTGAAATACACCTTTGGGGAAGAATTAGCCCATTAATCTCTGTGGCATGACCTATAACTGTGTAATGCTACAGTGTGATAAACTAGTTTGGTAGGAGTTCTATCCACAGACATGGCAAGTGTGGATGTTTGTGTGTGTGTGTGTTTGTTTTTGTAGGGAGCAATGCTTTGGAGGCCATTCACAGTCACTACAATCTCCAGTCCCCTTATTTGGCAAGCCTGCTGATGTCATTCACTTTGAAATACACATTTGGGGAAGAAATAACACAGTAATTTCTGTGACATGTTCTATAACTGTGTAATGCTGTAGTGTGGTCAAACTAGTTCTATACCCAGACATGGCAAGTGTGGGTGTTTGTGTGTGTGTTTCTTTGCCTGTGTAGGGAGCAATGCTTCTGAGGCTATTCACAGTCACTATAACCTCCAGTGCCCTTCTTTGGCAAGCTTGCTGATGATTCACTTTGAAATACACCTTTGGGGAAAGAGTAACCCTGTAATCTCTATGGCGCAATCTATAACTGCATAATGCTGTAGTGTGATAAACTAGTTAGGTGGGAATTATATGCTCAGATATGGCAACTGTGAAACTCTGTGTGTGTGTAGGGATCAATTTTGTTTTGGCCATTCACAGTCACTATGCACACCTACAAATGGAGAACATTGATAACTGTGCAGTAACAGAGACCTGATCCAAGCCTCCAGGGAGCACCCCTGCAATACCAGGTACAGCTCTCACCACACCTGTTGGCTACCAAACCAGGACCAAAACAATAAAGGTGGAGGAGTGTCCATATTCACCAAGGATATTCACACCACCAGGCTACTTGCCCAACAGAATGTGTCTGAAATACCCCCGGTGCAACTAACAGTAGGTTAGACTGCATTTCAAATTGTATAGCTTGCTACAGATCCCCCACCATACCCCATGATACCCACTACAGCCTTTGAAACATACTGTGAAATATTATGATACAAGCAAACACCCTAATACTGGGTGGGTTACACTACCCAGCCATTAACTGGGAAAACTACTTGTGTACCAACACGTGTGCCCAATGGTTCTTGGAAGACATAATCCCCAATGCCCTGGATCAAGTAACCCATAGTCCCACCAGGGACTCAAATATCCTAGACCTGGTCATTACCAACATGGGACATCAATGCTCCACACCTATGGTCACCCCATTGGTGGTTAGGTATGCCATGAGCTAATCACCCTTAACATCAACATCACTCCCCCACACCCCAGTAATGAAACCTCAGTAACACACATCTCCAAAGGCAATGTCATGCTGCACATGTCAGACATGTCTAACATCATGACACCCATGCAGAAGAGAACTAAAAGGACAACTGCTGAATAATACATGAAGGCACTGTATGATGAGGTCCACTCGTGCATGAATCATGCCATCCAATATTGAACCAAGATGCTCCCCATCCAAGAAAAGGATGCCAATGTGGTGGATCCCTGCCATTAACATACTGTACAACAAAAGGAGGAAACTCTTGCAGAAATTGGTGACTTTCTAGGATGCAAAATGCTCCCTTACCAGCTACAGTAAGAGGCAGAAACCCCTCATAACATCCACCAAAGCTAGTTATGAACATAATATAGCCACATATGCCAAAGACAACTGCAAGCCGTTCCATAGCTATGTGAGGAATCTAAATGGCAATGCTTAGAACTGCTGTGAGCTACAACAGGATAGGACTAAATCTACTCCTCCCAGGGATGTTGCCCAATATCCTGGCAGATCGATTCAGTGACGACTGCACCCCCCTCCCAACCCCAAAAGGGCCCATCTCAACACAGATAGATTTCCATATGCCGGTACTAATGGCCACATAGGTAAAACCACATTCTACAGAGCTACGACAACAGCAGCCATGGGACCAGTCAACATCCCGGGCTGTGTACTACATGAGCTACAAACTGCACTTGCACCTCACCTACGTGCCATGTTTAATCACACCTCAGGCTTCGTGCCCACTGTGTGGTGCACAGCTACAGTTATCCCAGTCCACAAGGAGGGAATCCACCTTGGATTCTGGGAACTACAGCCCCAGCAGTATGACGTGCCTGCTCTGCAAGGCCATGGAATGTATTATCATGGAAATTAAAACAAAGGCATTGGCAACCTGCAAACACTGGACCCTAACCAGGTTTGGCTTGTGAAGGGCCAATCATGTCACCTCAACCTAAATGACAACTGTGAAGGAAGCCATCTCCAGAGCCGTGGATGAGGGTAAGGTTGTTCACACAGCCTATCTGGACCTCACCAAGACCTTCTACACCATCCCCAGAAGCTTGCCTATGGCCATACCACCCTGAATGCGTCCGATCTCGTCTGATCTTGGAAGCTAAGCAGGGTCGGGCCTGGTTATTACTTGGATGGGAGACTTCCTGGGAGTATCAGGTGCTGTAGGCTAGGACCCCACCCAGTTTGGGTTCATGAAGTGCCAATCTTGTCTCCTGAACCTGATTGACTTCTTCAAATCAGTCTCCAGAGCCGTGGATGAGGGTAAGACAGTCCACACAGCCTATCTGGACCTCACCAAGGCCTTTGACACCATCCCCCACTTTGGAATCATAGATAAACTTACTAAGCTGGGCATTAATCCCTACATCACTTGATGGGTTGCCAACTGGCTTACTGACAGAACCCACACTATAAAAGTAGCTGACTCCAAATCCAGCTCCAGACAGATGACAAGTGGAGTACCTCAGGGTTTAGTCCTGGGACCTCTCTTGTTTGGCATCTACATCTCTGAAGTACAGGCCAACACTAAGGGACTCTGGCTAACAAAGTTCGCAGACGACTGCAAACTGGGAGCCATCATTGGATCCCCAAATGATGTGGATACTCTACAAAAGGGTCTTACAGAAACAGATGCTTGGTGCCAGAGCATTGGGCTCAAGCTCAATGTCAAGAAATGTATAGTTATCCCATTTGGGAAAAAACATATACCGTGAATTACCACATAGGTGGCAGTACACTAAACACCAAAAGTGTGATAAGAGGCTTAGGGATACAGGTGGACAGTGGTCTCACCTTCAATAATCACATCGCCACAACAGTCAGGAAATCCTTCTATGTGGCATACCTCATCACTAAGGGCTTTTCATCCAGAAAAAAGGAGGTCATTGTCCCACTGTACTCATCCCTCATTAGACCCATTATAGAATACAACGCCCCATTTGGTATGTACCTCTCAAGACATCTGCAACAACTGGAAAGGCCACAGAAATACCTCACTAAAAGAATCACAGGCCTAAAGCAGATGCCCTATGCTGACTGCCTTAAAAAACTCCAGCTATACTCTTGTCACATATTGTCTACTCCGAGGTGATCTCTGCTTAACATACAAGGCCATGTCAAACCCAGAGCTGTTGGACATGCTACACTTAAAGAAATCCCAATTCCTCAGAGCCACACACTCCAGGAATCTAAACCTTGTCATCACAATAAACAAAACATGCTGGAGGGATAGGTTCCTGACCCAGAGACTCTCCAGACTCTGGAATACACTGCCCATACATGTCAAGCAGAGCACCTCTTTGGCCCTCTTCAAAAGGAACCTTGATGATTGGATGGGAGAATAGAAATTCACCCCAGGGATCACGTCATTCACCCTGCTAGACAGGGTTACAGGGAAGTAAATAGTGTGGGAAGAAATAGCCAGGGAATTGTTATGGCTAGGCTTGTATAGGCCCTAGGGCCAATAGCCTAGTACCAACCTATGAACTTATGAACCTATTAATCCCTATGTCACCCGATGGGCTGCCAACTGCTGTACTGACAGAACCCACATTGTAAATGTAGATGACACCAACCCCAGCCCCAGACAAGTGACAGTTGGAGTACCTTAGGGTTCAGTCCTGGCACCACCCTTGTTCAGCATCGACTGCTCTGAAGTACAGTCCAACAGTAAGGGACACTGGCAAACAAAGGTCGCAGATGACTGCACATTGGGAGCCAATATTGGATCCCCACATGATGTGGATATTCTACAGAAGGGCCTTACAGACAAACATGCTTTGTACCTGAGCCATGGCCTCAAGACCAATGTCAAGAAATATATAGTTATCCCCTTTGGGAAGGGACATGTACCTGTGAAGTACTGCATAGGTAGCAGTACATTAAACACCTAAAGTGTGAGAACAGACTTAGGGACACAAGTGGACAGTGATCTCACCTTTGATAACCACATCGCCACAATAGTCAGGAAACCCACCTATGTGGCAAACCTCCCACTAAGGGCTTTACATCCAGGAAAGGAAGCCCATTGTCCCACTGTAAGCATCTCTCAGTAAACCCAGTACAGACTACAATGGCCTGTTAAGTATGTACCTCACAAGACATCCGCAACAAGTAGAGAGGCTGCAGACATACCTCACGAAATGACCACAAGCCTAAACCAGATGCCCTATGCTGACCATCTAAAAATCATCCAGCTATACTCTGTCATGTATTGTGTTCTCAGAGGTGATATCTGCTTTACATACCATACCATGTCAAACCCACAGCTGTTGGACATGCTACACTTAGAGAATTCCAACCCTTCACAGGCACATGCTCCAAGGATCCAAATCCTGTCATCACAATGAACAATACATGCAGGAGGGATGTGTTCCTGACCCAGAGACTCCCCAGACTCTGGAATAGACTGCCCATCCATGTCAAGCAGAGTGCCTCTTTGGCCCTCTTCAAAAGGAACCTGGACGATTGGATGGGAGATAGGACATTTACCCCGGGGGATCCTGTCAGCTGCCCTGCTAAACAGGGGTGCAGGGAAGTATATATTGTGGGAAGTCATAGCCAGAGAATTGTCATGTCTAGGCATGTATAGACCCTAGGGCCAATAGCCTAGTATCAACGTATGACCCTATGAACCTATGAACTACATTTTCCATTGCCCAACCTTGGCAAGGTTGCTGATGTCATTCACTTTGAAATACACCTTTGGGGAAGGAGTAGCCCAGTAATCTCTATGACGCATCCTATAACTGCGTAATGCTGTAGTATGATATACTAGTTAGGTAGGGGTTCTATTCCCAGACATGGCAAGTGTGGATGTTTGTGTGTTTGTTTGTCTGTGTAATGAGCAATGCTTTTGAGGCCATTCACATTCACTACAACCTCCATTGCTCTTCTTTGGCAAGCCTGCTGATGTCATTCACTTTGAAATACACCTTTGGGGAAGAAGTAGCCCAGTAATCTCCATGGCGCATCCTATAACTGCATAATGCTGTAGTGTGATATACTAGTTAGGTATGGGTTTTATTCCCAGATATGGCAAGTGTGGATGTTTGTGTGTGCCGGTTTGCCTGTGTAGGCAGCAATCCTTTTGAGGCCATTCACAGTCACTACAACTTCCGTTGCCCTTTTTTGGCAAGCCTGCTGATGTCATTCACATTGAAATACACCTTTGAGGAAGAAGTAGCCCAGTAATCTCCATGGTGCGTGTTATAACTATGTAATGCTCTAGTGTGATGTACTAGTTATGTAGGAGTTCCTGTCCCAGACATGGCAACTGTGAGACTTGGTGTGTGTGTCTGTGTGTCATTCGTATCCTGTGTGGAGGTGGCTGTGAGTGTGTAACAACTGGACTCATTGTAAAGTGGGTTTTGTGAATTTCTTATATGATGGGCCTATTATTTGTCACAATGTCTACCTTACAAGGATAACAGATGTCAAACAGCAGAGAGGCTGGGGTTGACAATCCATACCCCTACATGTGACATTAAGGCCTGGCGAACAGTTTAGGCAACCCTTGTATTACCCAGAGAACACTCTCAACCCATGTCTCATACACAAACACACTCGGCTAGGCAACAACCACTTTGTTGGTAGTTCCCTGCATATTGCCCACAGATAGTAACCACGGTGTGATTGCAGTGGACTACAGAAGGCATGGCATCCTGTCCCATCACTACAATAGGCACATAATTGCATATAGTGCTCCTTCACTATATTCCCCACTAGATGCTTGCAACAACTGTAGTGCCATCAGATGTAACCCACAAAGGACGTACCATGCCTTAAACACATGCCATGTATGGATAGATGCCACTGACACCAGGGAATGCCTGTATCATGCTGTCAGTGTAGGTGCAGGGTGTCCATTGCCAGTTCCCACTACATGAGGCCAGGAATGGCACATCTGATGATAACAATCTGCATACACAACATGCCCCAGACACCCCAGGTACACTTCCACATGTCACAGAACATGCATGTGGGATGTGTGCACATCCCAAACACCATCCATGTCATGGACTATAGAACACATACATGGTAAGGATTGCACAGCACTGGCCACCCACACAGTAACCCAGATGACTGGATGGTGAATACAGTACCCACCTGTGTGGGCCAATCCAGACACTACACCCCTTAGCCACACTGCAGACCATTTTCATGTGGCCTGATGCCAAGGTATACCCTTTACCTAGCCTTGTACAGCCTTCTGGCACAGTCAACCACTATACACCTGTGAAGCAATGCACCCATGCGTGTCAGTACTGGCAACCTGTGTCTGTGTGTGGTGTGGAGTATAATGATTTCGACCCCATTCACACTCACTACACCTCCCATTGGCCTACTGAAGCATGCCTTCTGATGTCAGACACCTTCACATATCCTTTGCCCATATATCATCCTGATAACCCTTGTGGTGCATGTGATACCTGCGTATTACTGTATTGTGGCAAACTAGCTAGTTAGGATGTCTACTCCTGACCCTTCCAACTGTGTGTGAGTCCCAGAGAGAGTGTGGCTGTGTCGACGTTGACACCTGTTCATGTGGACAGGCACGTGTACTACACCTATGTTATCCCTCCTATATCACTGTTGCAGATGTCACTCACCATTAGATATACCTTTCGACAGCTCCCCAACATGTAAACTCTGTGATGCATGCAATAATTTCATAGACATGTGATAGCAATACATAGTCAGGCAGGAGTTTGAAGCCCTGTACTGGTAAGTGTGTGACACAAACATGCTTAAGTTTTACTCTCCCACCACCTCCCTGTCTTATTTTGTCTCTGTCTGTCTCTCTCACTCCCTCACTGCTGGATGTGGAGATGTACACCTGCTTTGCTTAGGCAGCAGCTTTGTGTTTTGTAAGTGATGCTCATGATCAGCTGATGGCCTCTGCACAAATTGCAGTCCCCCACTAGCTGATTGCATGTGGAACAGCTGTGGTAATATTCCTATAGCCAATTGCATGGAAACACACTCCTATACCTAGGAACATCATGTGGGTGTTGAGCCTTTTCATTCACTGCAAGTAGGACCATATGTCGGTGTTTGGCAAACAGCATCACAGATGGTATTGGGATATACCTCTAACAACATACACTGTGGAGACAGGCCAACAAACAGGAGGGGGGATGTGCCAGACATGACTACAGAATGTAAGTGTTGCTCTTCTGCATTTGGAGTAATGTTGGTTTAACAGGGTTTGTGTAGGTATGGCTGGTCTACATGATTTAATGCCTGTCATGACAGTGTTATGTGTTTGAGGAAACTCCAACGTGTAGGGTTATCTGCAGACTGGGCAGTGTTCAGAGTCTTATGTTTCTTGTGTTACTCACAGATCACCTATCTTAGAACTGCAGAAGCATAGTCTGAGGATTGCAGTTAGTACATGGTAACACCTATGAGAGTTACTGACTTCATATCCCTCTAAGGACATATGTCTCAACAAACCCTGTTACAACAGTAAATGTATGAGGGTATCACAGCAACATGCCAATATTGGCCCAGTGTTTGTGGCACGAGCCACAAGTCTGTCAACCTTTGTACATATGTCATGCAGTAAGAGGTGCATATGTTCTGTACACCATTATTTATTGACATCATATCTGATAACAAGCCTGTCAGATATCAGACTGCTAGACATGTTATGTAAAGTAGGGATTATTTCTGAGAACATAACCTGAGCATTCTGTGGTTGTGTGTACAGTAGTGGGGTCTGTGTACTTATGGTGATTGTCGGCAGTATGTCTATTGTGAATACGTACCTTGGCCTGTCTACAGACTGTGGTAGATGTCATTGTTCTTGGTCCGGTTCTGTCTGATGTTACATGCTGTTCCAGTGCATGGTACCCTATCGGCTCACATGTTTGTCGGGCCAAACACACAAGTGTCCCATACTACAGACAGGCACTGGACCACACTGTGTTGTGACCCAGTTTATGTAGGGTTAGTATGTGAGTGGCACATATGAGGATGGTGTTTATCAGACAGTCCATATAGTGTCATATTAAGCTTGCATAATATATGTTGTTGTGACTGTGTTCACATTGGTTGTGGGTATGCACTTTCTCAAAGGTGTCTGTTACTCTGTGCTGTGAAATGCCTGTAGAGCCTGCAATATTTGCAGGTACATGTGTACTCCCCCATACAAAATGTAGGCCAGTGTTGTGTCAGTCTGCCTGTAGTTTGCACAGTGCTTTGTTATATGCCTAGCAGCTTAGTGTAATTACTCAGTGTGATGTTATGTTCAGATATTTACAAGACGTACTGCTGCCAGGCCACCATAACTGTTGTGTATTTCTCACAAAGCAGTGGGATTCTGTACAGATGTATGTCAGTAACTACTGGGTAGTATGTGGCCATGTGACCTCTGCACCACCAGTTATTATGTGTCAGGACAGACAGGCATGTGTGAATGCATAAACTGTGTGGGCATATGTAGTCCAGTATTTACGTGATATACCCATGTATATGGCTGTTAACATCCACATTGTCAGGCTTGGTCCACGTCTTGCACAAAGGGGTTCTGTGTATACCTCTGGACTGACCAGAGAGTGCCAGACTGTCCACATAAATTGGTCATATCTCTGCTGTAGTCCACAGGATCATTACTGTGCTATCAGTGGTACTGTACTATGATGTCCTTTGGATGTCTGTCAGAAACCGATGGTGTACATGTCAATAGCAGATGTGACCTCCCACACACAACATGTCTGTTAAGACAACCCCTGTTACAGTAGTAACAGTCTACATATATATACCTGCAATACATACATGACATCCCCCTGCACTAAGAGGTTGAGACTATTGGTGCTGAGGTAGGACTCCACTCCATGTTCTGGACATATGGTAAATACATATATATATATATATATATATATATATATATATATATATATATATATATATATATATATATATATATATATATATATATATATATATATATATATATATATATATATATATATATATATATATATATATATATATATATATATATATATATATATCTATATAGACATATACATATACATATCTACATACATATATGTACATGTATATATATATATATATATATATATATATATATATATATATATATATATATATATATATATATATATATATATATATATATATATATATATATATATATATATATATATATATATATATATATATATATATATATATATATACATATATATATATATATATATATATATATATACATATACATATACACAGCTATATATGTCTACACATATACAGATGTATAGATATATTTGCACATATAGATATGGATATCTACATACATACACACACACATATATATATATATATATATATATATATATATATATCGACATAAATAGGTATATCTTCTTAGATAAATGTGTACATATAGTTACAGATATCTACATATATATCAACATAAATAGGCATATCTGTACATATATGATATATATATATATATATATATATATATATATATATATATATATATATATATATATATATATTATATATATATGCAAAGAGATCTATAAATGGCCATATATATGATGCATTATACAGATGTGTATAAATACATATATATGAATATATGTGTGTATGTACATGTAGACATATATCTACATATGTATATGTATATATCCATATCCTTGCCATGTGTAAACATTACTGTTGTGTATATCTTTCCAGATGTATCACACCGTATGTATCTGATATGTGTAGATTTAGATATAACAACATATGTGATGCAACAGTGATATCACTAACAAGTACTACACAATTGTAGAAGTCACAGCAATTGTTCAATACTATTCAATATGTGTACTGACAGATATATTAGAAAAACAACAACTGCCTTTGCAGCTGTCATGGTGTAGTGGTTAACTGTTTTGACTATAGTGCACAGGGTCCTGGGTTCAAGACCTGCAAGAGCTTTATATTTTGTTGCTGGGCAGAAGAAGGGTTGCTGGATACAGAGTGGTTAAGGCAGTTTTGAGCAGCTTTAAGCACGTTTGCATGGGTTTGCATGAAGATAAGCAGTGCTAAGCTATGGTTAAACGTACAGGTGCTTACACTGTGTAGGCTTCACTTACTGGTGCGCAAATCTGCTTAGCTGTTATATTGCAGTAATGCTGACACCTGCTAAACATTGTTCAGCCCTGGTAACCAGTGCTCTCATCCCAGTCTTATAACATAGCAGGGTAATGACATCTGTAATAGGTGTATGTAATGCCATGTACATAACATGCATCTATGTACTGTCATTACAGTAGCAAGGGATGTGAGTGTCATGTCTGGGTCACTCGAGTATATAAGACCTGTACATCACTCTTATCCATGTAAATGTGTTACATACAAGGGTAGTATCCTAGGTTATGTGCCATCACACTGGCATGTAGTGTATCATGCCATTACTACTGTTGACAGTGCTTACCCAAGCAAGAGTAGATTGCTAATTGTAGTACTGGCAACAAGCACCCCTGCATGCATACATGGACTTGGAGGCCTCACTGTCATGTTTCTGGTCTGTGAGCTGTGTCACAGTATATATCCCCTACTGGATAATGATCTGACATGTGGAAAGTAACTGTAGACTACTGTCTGTATAGCACATGTCAGTGAGGGCTGCCAACATGTGATAATGGTATATATATATTGGTGTCAGACATCTATCTGTTGACACATTCATCCAACTACATAGCTAGCTGGCAAGCTGATGTCTGTCAGTCCCTGTACAGATGTGCAGATGGCATTTATCCAGCTTGGATATGTACAGGCAACCTATGGTTGACTGACACTGACATGTCTGCCCAGCTGTATCATAGCTGGCACAGATAGGACACAACACCCTGTATGCACGACATGCCACGGGTACCTCCACTACACTACCACAGTCAACAGAACATGCTTGGGTACAGGTCTGCAGCACAGACACTAACCATGTTTTGTAATACATGTTACATACATGTCAACTGGATTACCATACTGGCCATTTGCAGGAGGCACCCAGAGGATTGGCTGATGCATTTCACTCTCACTCTGAGGGTCACCTCAGTGGTGTTGGTAGATAGAGTGCCTGCTGGCACATGGCAAGTGGCATGATACTACTGTACACACATCCCCAAAACTTCCCATCTCTCCATGGACAATAGCCAGGTATTCACCTATGACCACCTGCAATGATGCACCCCAGTACTGACAAATGGGTATGTGTGCATTACTGAGGATATCAGTGTCTGTGTGTTAGTACACCTGTAGTTGAGAATACCATGAGGGCCTTCTGACCCACTGCAACACCCATTGCCATAGTTAGATGTGGCTGCTGCTGTACCGGACATTACATGCACCCTGTTACGCTCCTCTCCCTAACAGCTACCTGAGCCTTGCAGTACCAGTACAACACTGTTGTACAAATGGGTTGATAGGCATGGGATACCCACTGAGTTCTGGCAAGTGTGTGTATGTGTGCATGTGTGTATATCTGTAGGGTACAGCCTTCTGAGGCCACATACTCCTATAACAGTATGCATTGCCACACAGTATTATGGATAGTGATGTTGCTGCCCATAGGAGAGGCATGACAATGCATCACCCTACTATGCCTGTGGCATGTGAATTAGATGCATATCCCTGTAGTACCACTGTTGGGATGGATAATGCATTGTATTACAGTCATGGTCAATGTGTGATGGTGGGTATGTCAGAGTGTCATCATGGCTTCCAGTGTGTACACTATCCACAGTGGGGTGTGGGTGCTGTGTACACTTCCATTACACCATGGTACCCCTGGTACATATCCCATGTACCACTGTATGGTGACCACTGTCACCATCTACCATACAGGTAACTGATAACACAATCCAGCCCAGTTATTCATGTACTGTGTGCAGCCTACCTGTAACATGGTGGACACACTGACAAGTTAGCACTGATAGGCCCAGATCTCTCGGATGTGTGTCTGCCTGTTATGTTTCTGTTAATGTGTACATGATGGTATGTCACACTGTATATTGTCCATATTTATTTATTTTATTTTATTATTTTATTATTTTATTTTATTTGCAGTTCGTTTACCAGGATAGTCCATTGGGCCAAGATGAACCCATTTTCAATGGAGTCCTGGGGAGAAAAGCTCCAAACAATTGAGGTTACAGTAGGTTATTAAAGATGATTATACATTGTAAAAATTTAAGTAGACAAATAAACAAATATTACAATTAATTCAACAAGTGATGACACATATCAGATACAAAATTAGAAGGATTTTACAAAGTTAGAAATGAGAATTCATTGCATATTAAGTGTCATGCACTTAAGAGGTAGAGTGTAGAGTATTCTTGCAGATACCATAGTAATAGTAAGAATGTAAGAGTTAGGTGAAATGATAAAGTGAGATCACAGGTGTAAGCAGGGGAAGGAAGGAATGTTAGTATCCAGTGTTAGTTAAGTGGGGTGGGAGCAAGAGCATTCCCAGTGGGATAGTAGATATGAATGAAGAGACTTTTTGAAAATAAAATGGTTAGAGGTGATATGGATAGATGGAGGTAGGGAGTTCCAGAGGCATGCTAGGCCATGTGATAGAAGGTTTTTGCCTGGGGGACGAGTTGGTATGTACACTTGTAATAGATTTTGGTTGTTAGACCTTAATATTCTATCAGGTATGTGCATTTTAAAGACAGAAGACAGGGAGGGGCAGAGGGAGGGGTTGAAAATGAGCTTATGTGCGAGGGATAGTTTAGTATAGGTGAGATACTTGGGTAGTTCTAGCCATTTTAATTGTTGGAGAGAGGAACAGCGGTGGGTGGAGGACATTTGGCTGGTAGCAAACTTGTCGATTTTGTTGTAGCAGGAGGAAAGTTGTGTTTTCTGGGAGGTTTGTAGATTAGTTAGAAGTGGAGCTCCATAGAGTAGGGAGGGAATAAGAAAGGAAGTAGAGAGAGTGATTTTAGTGGCAGTAGTAAGGAAGTGGTTTTGTTGATAGAGCATGCCTAGTTTTTGATGGGTTTTCTTGATATTTAGTTGAAGATGGGAGTTGAATTTTAGTTGGTTATCAATTTGGACTCCAAGTAATTTGGTCTCTGTCACCAGTTCCAATGGAATGTTATTTTGACTAGTAATAGAGAATGTGTTTATATTGAAAGAGTTGACTTTAGAGGGGGTGAATATCATTAATTTGGTTTTAGAGGCGTTGAGCGCTAGATGATTTTTTTCCATCCATTGCTCAGTGATTGAAAAAGCATCCTGAGTTAGCTTTAGGAGTGTAGGGATAGATGTGGCAGTGCAGATAATGGTAGAATCATCTGCATATTGGATGATGTTGGAGAGAGGGATGGCGCTGTGAAAATCATTTATAAATATGTTGAAGAGGAGCGGACCTAATATGGAGCCTTGGGGGACTCCGGTTGGGGTATTAAGAAATAAGGAGGTTGCCTTTTTCCATTTTACTGCTTGATATCTATTGGATAAGTAGCTGGAGAACCAGTTCAATGATGACGGAGATAGGTTAAGTTTTGAGAGTTTGGTTAAAAGCAAGCTGTGTGAAATAGTGTCAAAGGCTTTAGAGAGGTCGAGTAGAAGGGTAGAGACAATAAGGCCAGAGTCCCGGGCTTTATTAACAGTTTCAAGGAAGGAGAGGAGTGCTGTCATAGTGCTGTGATTAGGTCTGAATCCATGTTGTGTGGGAGATAGTAGGTGATTATCTAAGGGATGTGGTAGGAGTTGAAGTTGGATACACTTTTCAAGGAGTTTAGAGAAGGGGGACAGGATAGCGATGGGGCAGAAGTTAGTAACATTGTTATTGTTGCCACCTTTATGTAAACGTATGATGAAGGCCTTTTTCCAGATTTGGGGAACTATGCTCTCTTGGATAGAGCGGTTGATTAGTATGCTAATGGGGTAGGCAATTGCTTTAGCAGCTATACTAAGAAAGTAGGAAGGGATGTCATCAGGAGCATTGGTACATGGCTTTAGTTTTTGAAGGAGTTTTTGAATGGTAGAAGTGGATATAGGTTTAAATGAGAATGGAGGGGAGTGTGGAGAGGGGGTGTTAGGAGGTGAGGAAGTGAGAGTAGGAGAGGAGGTGGATGGTAAAGAGTTAGTAGATGTGAATGTGAGAGTGGTAGTAGTGCTAGGTGTAGTATTGGTAGGGGAGGATGAGGTTGAGTTGGAGAAAGTGTTGTTAGAGAATGAAGAGGTTAGTTTGGAAATAGATTCAATGAAAAAAGAGTTGAATTGAGTAGCTAAGTCTATATCTGGGGTATTAGGGTCTGGGGTGGGGGTGACTGGTGCACTAGGATTAAGTAGAGTAGAAATGCCCTTCCAGAATTTTTGAGGATTTGTTTTGTTATTGTTTTGGAGTATGGAGAAGTAATTTTGTCGATCAGAGATGATGAGCTTTTTCACCCTGTTTCTAAGTGTCTTATATTCATTATGGATGAGGGGGGTCTTTTTTCTGGTAGTGTTTCCAGACTTTATCTCTTTGCCGCATTGTTGCTAGTGTGTTTTTGGTAAGCCAAGGGGCAGTTTTAATTTTGATTCTCTTTGTTCTTAGAGGAGCATGGAAGTCTAGTAATTTTAAGAATGTAGTGTTGAAGTGGGCAACAGCATTATCTAGGGGTAATGTTTTTAGACAATTCCAGTTTATTTCTTTTAGGGAGTTAGCAAAGGTTGATGGGTTAAAGTTTTTTTGATTACGGATTGTAATATAGTTGTGGGTGCGATGTAGGAGTAAGGGGAGACGTCAAGAGTAGATGGGTAAGTGGTCACCAAGGGGATTGGGAAGAGTTCCACTGCCAGAAAAATAGTGGGGATGAGAGACTAAGATCCAGTCCAAGATACTGCCGCTAGAGAGGTTTTTTGAGGGGCGTGTTATAGAGGTGATTAGCTGTGAAAAATTATGTAAGTTGATGTTAAGTGGGTTTGTGGGAGACTGAATGGAGGCCCAGTTAATATTCATGCCACCTAAGATTATTGTTTCATTGTTAATGTTGTTGGTGAGCCAGGAGAGGATGTCGTCTATTGTGGAAGTATTATCCCCTGGGGGGATGTAGAGTGAAGCTATACATATGTGTTTATGTTTGTTAACTTGAAGTAGTGTTATGAGTAGTTCAGCGTTATTAAATTGAGGAGTAGGTTTGTTATAGGGAGTAACTGACAAGGAGGTTGAGTAGAGGAGAGCTACTCCTCCACCTTTTTTGTGAGACCTGTCTTTTCTGATGATAGAATAGTTTGGTGGGATTATTTTAGAGTCCTTTATATGGGGTTTTAACCATGTTTCTGGGATGGATAAGATGTCTGGTTTATTGTGTTTCAACCAGGCATGGAGGTTTGGGAGTTTGTTAACTATACTTTGAGAGTTTAAGGAGGTGAGTAGTAAGGACTTGTCTTTAATTGTTGAGGAGGTGGGGCCTGGGTTAGGATGGATATCGCCTGATAGTAGATTGGTAATGGAATATAGGATTAAGTTGGAGAAGTAATTGGACAGTTTAGAGAATACATTAGGTTATATTGTGATTTTGTAGTATTTGGAAATTGTTATATGGAAAGAGTGTTTCTGAGTGGTTATAAGTTTATATGGAAAAAGTAGAAGTTTTTTTATAGGGCAAAGGTGGGGGGAAATTGGGATGTTTGTCTGTGGTAGAGAGGAGGTAAGATGTTAGTTACATGGAAGGATTGGGAGTGGTAGGAATAATAGGGCTGTGTGAGGTAGTAAAAATAGGTTAAGGTGAGGAGTAGAGTTAGTAAGAAGGAGAAGAATGGGGGTTTTGAAAGCATGATGAAGAGGTGCTAATGGTACTTATTAAGTAGTTGTTGAGTAATATTTGGAAGTAGGAGATAATTATGTGAAAATGAGCTATTAGTGACTAAAGTAGAAGTGAAAGTGTGAAAGTTGAGAAGGATTGAGTGTGATGTGGTTTGGGAGTAGGTGTTCAGATAATAAATGATTAAAGTTGGCTAGGAGATTAGTGTATGAGAGGTAAATGAAGTTAATGTTGGTGGGAAAAGGAATGGGTTTTTCCAGGGTATAGGAAAATGACTGGTCTGTAGAGGGTGGGAGAAGGAATGTGTGTTTCTAAAGTATTGGAGACTGATTGGTGTAAATTGGGTGGAAAAAGGAGTGGGTATTTCTGGAGTATTGGAGGAGGATTGGTTTGTAATGTTGGTAGGTGTGGCTATGGGGAGATAAAGGTAGAGGTTCTAGGAGCGGGTGGAATTTGGGGGCAGGGTAGGGGAGCGGAGCGAGCCCGCAGGGCGAACGGAACGGGAAGAACCAAAGGGGTCAGGAGAGGATCAAAAACCTATCAGTGGAGTGTTGAGTAGCAGAAGGGTAAGTAGAGGGGACCTGGATATAGTAGGTATAAATGGGCTACATGTTATAAGAATGAGAGGGAAGAAAAGGAAAGGTTATAGTTTAAAGAGAGTGTAAAAGTAAGTGAATTGCAGTAGATATTAGTGGGGAGAGGATGCCATCTAATGGACAATTGGAGAATAGCACCTTAGCACACCAGGGCAAACCCTGGTCTGGGTTGGACTGAAGGGAGAAGGGAGCAAGAGAAGTCAGGGAACTAGGTGAGGGTAAAGAAGGGAGATAGGAAAGTAAGAGGGGTTAGGCTGCTGGCTTCCTGGCAGGGAGCAACAGAACACCTAGCAGGGCTTACAGACTATAGTATTTTAAGGCTAGGCAGCAGATACACATACTGCCTTGAACTCCTCTGGGAGACGCTTGGTATAGGCATCAGGGTTTGTTGAGATTGCTTTGAGCAATTGGCTGAGAATGTAGTATTATTTGTTTAGGTGTAGGTGTCCACCCAAGCATAATCACAAGGGGTAAGCCAGGGTAAAAGCTGGAGAACAAGAGAAAAAAGTGAGAGATAAGTTGTACTTTAGTAGAAAATAACACAGTATCCCTAGAGCAGTAAGCAGAAGAAAATAGCAATTTTAAGTAGCAGTGAATTAAATAAATCACATTGGTTAATAGTTGGATTCAGTCAAAAGCACTTGTACAGTGTAGAACAGTTCAGCATTTTTTAGATTACTCAATTGTACAATTTGCCAACCTTAAACTGCCTTGAACAGCCTTAAATCGAACACTTTGACAAAGTGGGGCACTTTACTGTTTTAAATTCCACATAAATAAGTTGCCGTTAGCAGAGTATATTTAAGGCAGATTTAGAGCGTATACGAGCACTCAGTTTTACACACAGGTTTTTCTAAAAAGGTGATCCAATGTCGCTGTGTTTAAAACAGATTAAAATAACATCTGAAATATTATACAGTAAAACAGTATCAAGCCTCGAAAAGCTAGAAGCTTAAACTAATGCTCCGTTTTACACATAGGTTCTTCTAAAAAGGCGGGACAATGTCATGGTGTTAAAACAGTATAAAATAGCGTCTGAAGTATTATACAGTTAAAAAGTATCAAGCTTCCAAAAATTACTTTCAGTTTTACAAATAGGCGCTGGTAAATGGACAGGGTAATATCACATTGTTCAAAACAGTTAGTAAGCTTGTAAAACAATTATGCATAAAAACAGATTCAAGCCTCTAAACTTTCAGTTTAACAAGTAGGCTCGACTAACTTAGGCGAGGCAAAGTCGCAGTAAACAAAACAGTTCAGCGCTTCTAGACTACTCAGATTACTAGTAAGCTTGTAAAACAATTCTGCATAAAAACAGATTCAAGCCTCTAAACTTTCAGTTTAACAAGTAGGCACGACTAACTTAGACGAGGCAAAGTTGCAGTAAACAAAACAGTTCTGTGCTTCTAGACTATTCAGATATTACAATTTGGCACAGCTAGTTAGACATGGTAGGGTCGCAATTACAATCAGAGTCTAGCTAAGCACTTTGTAACCCTAATATGGCGGTTCGCGTTAGAATAACATTTTACCCTCAATCTCTATGTTATTAAAATGACATGAGTCAATAGCAGTCCTTGAGACGATAGACACAGCTTGTGGTTAAAATACAGAGACTCACACACCTACAGATTGACTTTAGAGCAAATTAGTCCAGGGACATTCTTGCAGGTAGTTAGCAAGTCAGTTACCGGCACAACCAAGATATCAGGCAGAAAATCAATGTAAAGTTAAAACTGTTATTGTATTTTTCAAATAGAGAACACAAAAGCATTAACAGAGGATACAACGATGCAATACAAATAGGAAAACTTACTGAAGGTGTAGATGCTCAGCCAAGGACGCACAGCAGCCAAAAACGGGCAAGTTTAAAAATGGCGCCCAAAGGTTTGGAGGGATTTTAAAAACTCCAGGAGGAAGTTCAGGAGGAGGGGGAGGAGCAGGGATAGGGGTAATCAGGTACAGACCGGAAGGGCTGTATTTCCAAGCAGATAGGAGTTGAGATACAACAATATCAAATGGATGTGTTAGAGTGGATGGTGGATAGATACATTTAGGAGGTGTGGAGGGACCCAACAGTATGGCTGGGTAGTGGATAGATAGGGTTGTCTCGGGCTAGGGAATAAATTACATATGAGGGAAAGAGGGTGGGATGGAGAGATAGAGAGAGAGAAAGAGAACAAGACTGAGCAGCATAGTGTAGTGATAGGTAACTCAGATAGCTAATGCAGGATTATAAGATGGGTATGAGGAGGAAAGAGGGGGAGGGAGAGATGAGGGAGCAATGGAGTGTAGTAGGATAATGGGAAGAGCAGAACCAAAGGGGTCAGGAGAGGATCGAAAACCTATCAGTGGAGTGTTGAGTAGCAGAAGGGTAAGTAGAGGGGACCTGGATATAGTAGGTATAAATGGGCTACATGTTATAAGAATGAGAGGGAAGAAAAGGAAAGGTTAGAGTTTAAAGAGCGTGTAAAAGTAAGTGAATTGCAGTAGATATTAGTGGGGAGAGGATGCCATCTAGTGGACAATTGGAGAATAGCACCTTAGCGCACCAGGGCAAACCCTGGTCTGGGTTGGACTGAAGGGAGAAGGGAGCAAGAGAAGTCAGGGAACTAGGTGAGGGTAATGAAGGGAGATAGGAAAGTAAGAGGGGTTAGGCTGCTGGCTTCCTGGCAGGGAGCAACAGAACACCTAGCAGGGCTTACAGACTATAATATTTCAAGGCTAGGCAGCAGATACACATACTTCCTTGAACTCCTCTGGGAGATGCTTGGTATAGGCATCAGGGTTTGTTGAGATTGCTTTGAGCAATTGGCTGAGAATGTAGTATTATTTGTTTAGGTGTAGGTGTCCACCCAGGCGTAATCACAAGGGGTAAGCCAGGGTAAAAGTTCCTTGAACTCCTCTGGGAGACGCTTGGTATAGGCAGCAGGGTTTGTTGAGATTGCTTTGAGCTATTGGCTGAGAATGTAGTATTATTTGTTTAGGTGTAGGTGTCCACTCAGGCGTAATCACAAGGGGTAAGCCAGGGTAAAAGTTCCTTGAACTCCTCTGGGAGACACTTGGTATAGGCAGCAGGGTTTGTTGAGATTGCTTTGAGCAATTGGCTGAGAATGTAGTATTATTTGTTTAGGTGTAGGTGTCCACCCAGGCGTGATCACAAGGGGTAAGCCAGGGTAAAAGTTCCTTGAACTCCTCTGGGAGATGCTTGGTATAGGCCCTCACCATGTATATGGGTGAGGCCCATATACAATCATTACATCCCCTATTACCATACTGTACATGCCTGGGGTTTTTCTGCATGTAGCATGTAACCTGGAACACACCACATCCTAAACGGTGTGTGGTGTGTGCAATGAAAGCCACACACATCAGTAGTACTACATACCTAGGTAGGGGTCTATTCCCAGTGTTGCCAAGTAAGAGTGTGCATGTATGTGGAAGGATCTATTTCAGGTTGCTGATTATACATGTCCCAGGGGGTCACCTGCCCATGTGGCACAGGCAGTAACTGTAATACGACCTGTGACGTGTTCAACTGTACCCAGGATATGGCACAGTATGGTGCCACCATAGTGCCATACCCCTTGTGAGATGTGACAGCAGACCATCCTCCTGCTGACAGATGTACACCTACAACACAAATGGATAACATTATGGAGACAACAATCACTCAATGTTACTAACAGCTATAATGCATCATGGCTGGACAGCTACACTACCTGACATGTAAGCATTAAACATTACTGCTGACAACATGTTACACAGTAGTACATTGGTACACTGTAGTACAGTCACCATGTGCATCAGAACCATATTAGTCTGTCCCTGCATCGATATTATGGATGACAGGGATGTGGCACAGGTATCATCATATGCACAAGGTGTGTTGTTGGTTTGCCAGAGATTGAGGGTGGGCCATATGTTTGACACCATGTGTATGGGTGAGGGGTGTATTTGCTGATATGGGCATGGTGATGTGGTGTGTGTAGGTATGGGGTTGCCCTAGGTGTGATTATATAGTGTGTGGGTATGCATGCAGACAGTTCTGCCATGCGGCTTCCCTATACAGGTGTTTCTTGGACAGCTGCAGACCATACCTGGCAGGGTGTGCAGTTCACTGCCTCCGGCCACAGACTCAAGGACTGTGCCTGCCAGGGGTTTCATGGGCACATCTAGGTACAGGCCTCGATGTGCTACTTTCACCTGATGATGACATATGTCCGCTGGAACCAGGTCCCTCCTGGGGCTGGCCAGGGCCATATGCATGTGGCCTGCTGTGGTGTGGACAGCACCCCCCTGCAGTGCTGGAGCTGGTACTGCCACTACAGGAGCAGCTTGGTGTCCCTGCATGTCCACATCGACTGCCAGATGGTGTTGCTGGCCTATGTCCATGCAGCCATCGCCTCACTCCCACCACATGTTCTAGCACGGACAATCCACGGTTGATGAGGCCCACCATCTCACCCAACCATCTATCTATGACCTTGGTGTAATCACGGAGGGCACCTGCAAGTTTATGGGTGTAGTCGCTTACAGATGAGAGAACAGCCATCTGCAGCCTCAGACCCTGTCTGATGTACGGTTCCATACATGCCTGCACCCCCATGACAGTCTGAAACATGCACCTGGTGGTACCAGTTGTGGCACTTCTGCCAGGGGCATGATGATTAGCAGCCCTCCCATGAGCACTGTGGTACATCTGCCAATGTGGTGTCCTGCCAGACATCCGGCTATGCCTGCTGTGTCCAGACAAAGCAGGCATACATACCACACTCTCCTGTGCACTGCCACCAACTGCCAACTGTCCCTCTGCTATGGCCACTGGTGATGGGGTATCTATAGACACTGTGACTGTCTGCGGGGTTGGGGTGGATAACAGGGGGATGTCAAACAATGGTGCAGTTTCAGCCTCTGACAACCCCGTCTGTGCCTTAACAGTCTTATCATCATTTTCAGTGTCCGTATGGCCACCAACGTCAGACTGCATGTAGGAGGGACTCTGACCCACCTCGCCACCTGTGAGGAGAAAACAAGAAACACACTTTAAAACCTGTATGGCATTGCATAACAGTACACACACACACACACACACACACACACACACACACACACACACACACTGACATTTCACCATAATACCTACTTGTCCCTGAGTTTACAGACAGTCCCAAGTTTATTCGCGTACGTTCCCCATCCTGCATCACACTTGGTAACATGCACTCATTAATAGCACTCATTAATGGATCATTCTTCTAAATGCCTAGACAAGTGATCACAACACAAGACCTGTTACTCCATTACCTCCTTAACCTGATTGGAGTAGGTTTTACAAGGCCTCACTGCTGTCATCCAGTGTTCACCCTAGGTATGTCCGGACATCGTGAGCATGGACCCCACATGTTAGGGGCTACTACATTCACTCCATAATGTCATGCACTGGAGTGTCATACGTAGCTATTGCTCAGCAGATGCAAGGTCTGCTGCTAAATCAACTTATTATGTGGACAACAGTAATATATGGATACACTCCCTGGTGCTGCCTAGTAATTCCCCAATGCATTTGTAGTGCTGCATACGTGGATAGTCATTCATCTTTCTGCTGATTGCAATTTTAATGGTATACCTGGTGTCTAGTTTCTCTCCCAATGTATGTTCCATGCTACAGACCTTATTATACTATCAGCTGTCCTGTGATTATACATCAGACAAGTATTCCTGGTGTCTCATGTGTCTGTCCATGTCCATATACTGCATGAATCCAAAGGGAAGTACTGACGTATGAACAACCCCACAATCACACGTGCATACATGGACACCCACACAAACACACATGCACACACACATCCTACATGCATTAACCCCCTTCCACTCCACCAGAATACACTTACAGACAAAATAACCCCCCACACACACACCTACAGGTGAGGTTACACAAAGATAGCACATACAGACCTCCCATTACCCATCTGTCAACATGCATAACATATGGTTCTCAACAGCATGCAGTGCAGCTATAATCAATCCATGCTAGCAACAGTATACATGTGTGTGATGCATGGGCTGTGTTAGTAGGTGACGCCCCTTCTCCTGGAAAGCACTGCACCCATGTACACAGTATTGCTGTGCACCTGTTCTGCACCCTGCTGTGTACTGTGCACTATACCTCACAGGTGTACACACCATTGCTGAATGTGTATTGCTGTGCCAGTTATGTCTGCTCTAATGCTCACAGCCCCTATGTGTTTGTCCGACACATACCTGGGATGATATGTGGACAGATGTTATTTCTGAATGCCTGATGTCTGATTTACAGATCTCAACATCAGCAGTGCATATATAACCAATACGATACTATTACACTGACATGCATCAAACCTTACCATGTCTATGAGGAGTCTACACATCCTTATTGATATGACGCACTCTTCCTTGATATGCCATGGGACCACATCACTGCATATGTTCACATTACATGCGCCTGATATGTGACATATGTTCTGTACAATCAAATGCAGTGTCTAACAAATATGTTAGTTGTGCTGATGCTGACCATGATGCATACACTTCGTGGGTGCATGTGTGTGCACAACCTTATCATGACGGTTTGTTGCACCTACTGTTATGTGTACTACAGCAGTCACTATTCCTGGCAGGGGTATACTAGCATGGGCCATCTGCATTTGCCAGTATATGGTCAGTCTGCCCTATACATGTCCCCCAACTGTGCATGATTTCAAGGTCAACTCATGTGCTCATTCCTTGGAGTTCACACACTGCCATCACTATTGCTGTGGAGTCAGGGTTACATCTGTCACAGTTCCTGAACCTAACTGTGTGCAGATATAGCCATTTGTAGCATCATTAGGATCCCTGCTGCAGTGCACTGGTGTGTCATGATGACATCCCCTCCCCACCTTCAGCCCATTTGCAGATGCTTGACAACTATGGCCTACACATGTGTGTCAGTTTGAAGTGTCCCAAACACTGAACACCATGTGTAACAGCCTAGTCCCAGCTAATGAATGGCAAACATACATATGTACACTGGCACTGACACAGTACAGATGGGGATGGTGGGCCTGAGGTGGGGTGAGGCATTGGTTGTGCAGCACATATATCTTGCATGATACTGTCTGTAGGTTTCCAACATGGTATACCAGTACACATTGCAATGCATGACTTTTGGGAACCTCTTCTGTTATGCATACACTACCTGTAGAGAGGCATGGCTGATGTTTACTGTGGTACAACTGTTACATCTGATTACCCTAACCCATAGGCCACACACTTGCAGAGTCCAAGCAATTGCTGACATGGGTACTGCAAAGCCAGCACTTGCTAGACATTCCTACAACCCCCTCAGTGTTGTGGCATGTTACTGGGCATCCTGCGTGACAAGTTTGCTACATGTGACATAATTTGTCTTGGATGGTCATCTGTTTATTTCCTACATCATTCCTGTCCCATACATCCTTGCCACATAAATGACTGTCTGCAATGTTTGCCATGGCATATGCAATGGTGAGGTATGGCTACATTTCCAACACATGGGTGCTACCTGTTGGGTATGGGGCCCACACCATGCCATGTAAGATGTGTGCAAGCCATGCCTGCTTCTGTTTCAGGTAAGTGTGCACATTTGATGGCCAAATGTCTTGGACAGCAGACCAATACGTGGTGTGACATTGGGGAACGTGTGCTTACTGAAGTACCTCAGAAGACATCTACAACAACTGGAAAGACCACAGAAATACCTCACAAAGAGGATTACTGGCCTCAAACAGATGCCCTACGCAGACCGTCTCAAAAAACTACAGCTTTACTCCATCGCATATCGCCTACTCAGGGGCGATCTCTGCCTAACATACAAAGCTATGTCAAACCCAGAGCTGTTGGACATGCTCCACTTAAAGAAATCCCAATCCCTCTGAGCTACACACTCTAGGGACCTAAACCTTGTCACCACAATAAACAGAATGTGCTGGAGGGATAGATTCCTGTCCCAGAGACTTCCCATACTCTGGAACAGACTACCTATCTATGTCAAACAGAGCTCCTCATTAGCACTCTTCAAGAAAAATCTTGATGATTGGATGGAAAATGGGAAATTCACCCCAGGGATCACTTCTGTGGCTCTGCTCGACAGGGGCACAGGAAAATAATTTTCTTGGGTGGCGAAAGCCAGGGTACATTTTTTGGCTAGGCTTATATAGGCCCTAGGGCCAATAGCCTAGTACCTACCTATGAACCTATGAACCTATCCATGACAAATGCATGCAGTCAGTACCTCAACAGCTGCTTCCACTATATTTTATCTTTATTGTGTACACACATATGCTTCCAGTGTTTGTGAAGGTATGTATTCCCCATATTTGCTGCCCTAACCTACGATTCCATATTACACACTCATTGCTCATGTTGGGACCACATTGCAGACTTTAAGGCTTGTGGACTGGTGTATTATGATATGCCGTAGTGTAGATCTGTAACAGTTGCCATTGTAATACTGATATATACACTGTTGTAGCACTGTAAAAGGGTGATATTTTACACATGTCCCTACTGTAAGCCATTTATCCCACCATTATGTTCATCCCTGTGGACACATTTTGCAATGACGGGATGTTAGTTATATTGCAGGTGTCTGACATACCCTTCAGATACACCATCATGGTCACCACTGTGATGCAGTGCAGTTAACAGCAACAATATGTGAACATGTACAGCATGCATTATGGGTAGGTGTGTTAGATGTGTGCATGGAATATACCATAGCTATTACATGACCGGTGTATTGGCAAGCATGAACATAAACCATACTTACCAGCTACAGGCTGCTGCCTTGGTGGTATACCAGATGGACCTACATAAGAGTGTGAGAGATATGATGCCAGTAGCCACAGCTGTGGCATTGGTACACGGTGGGCGCAGCATTACAGTACATCAACAGTACAAGTCCACAATACCACCGATTATGCACATCTGTTTATTACTACTATGCAGCAACAGACTATATATATGTCATCTCACATATGCATGATCTACCTGTACAGATGTGGATGGATATGCAACAGTGGTCTACTGATGTGCCCTACTGCCTTACCTGCATGCTCCTCGGCTGGTGTGTGGGTAGCACCCACCTCCACTATGGTCTCTTCCAGATGCTGCGTGTGCGGGTGGGCAGGTACCACAAGGCTGGCGAGGAGCTCCTCAACACGTGTCAGGGGGAATAGATGACATGACCCCCCCGTTGTGAGGTGATCCCCCGGACTGCAGTAGCACGCCGGCAGGCATTGCAAAGCAGGTCACTGCAATGATGCTGGACCTGCTCATAACTGTGGTTATGCAGGCCAACATCATTGACCCTGTGGACTAGATTGTTCCACAGGGCGGTCTGCTCCTGCTGCTCATGGGCTGGCCTTCCAAACAGCACTTGGTAGTGCTGTACCAGGTGGTTGATGATGATCTCATTTTCATCCGCTGAAGACACAGGTAACTTGCCGTGTGACATCTTGCCTAAAAGACATAAAGATGGAAACAGGTCTGAGCAACTCGTACAGCAAGGTTACCATAGTTCTTAATACACATCTCTGTCGCCCCCCACCATATCTGCAACAACAATCTGATAACAGAACTCAAAAGGTATGTCTACAGAATACCTACCATTGGGACATATATTGTATTGTACCACACTTTGTGCTATGTGCTTGTAGCCATGTTCCTTGTAGGGACACTATCATTGCTGGTGTGTTACAGACAATGTCACCTGCATACCATTGTAAGGGCCACTATGGTTCCATATATGCACGTGGTCTGTTTGCTATGTGATTGCTGCACATCTGTTATTTTGTGTTATTGGGGATATCTATGCATGCTGTTGGATATGATCTGGGAATGTGTGGACTATTACTACCCACATATGTTCTATAACAGTGACACAATAGCATGTTTAGGGAATGGTTGCCAGCAGAACCACCTCTCCCACCCCATCTGGCCATGTTATCAGGCCACATCACATGTGAGACCCACCCTGGGGCCTCCTCATCTACTGGTCCTGTACTACCTTCAGGTGGAACCACCTCACACAGACATGATCCTATTACCCGAGATCAGATCCAGGGTCTGGAGCAGAGGGAGCTCCACAGAGACTTGGGAGGTGTGCTACATCACCTTGACACCCTCAGTACACACTCACAGGGTCCACATGCTCCTCCTGCTCAGCCTCCAGCCCAGGCACCCTCAGGGCCATGAAGCTGATGTTGTAACTGGCCATGGGTGGGGGCCTTGTTCCCATTGTTTCCATATGGGGGTTCATGGGGCTTCCACATTGCAGATGACACTCCTCATCCAGGGTGTTTACCCACCACATGTGTCATATACTGCCCCCCTAGGTTGTCTTCTCTATCTTCCAACCCAACCCACCTCCACAAATATACCTGCTATCCTTCCCCAAATTCCCAATCCCACCTTCACAAACAGGGACAAAGTCTTCCCAACATGGGGTTCACTCATGACATATCTGTCCATGTTTCACACACTTACTTCTGTATATATATGTGTGTGTACTGACATGTGTGATGTTCCCTCACACATAGCATGCAGCACTGTGATGCAAAACTAGGGGGCATGTATTTATATACATATGTGTGTGTATGTATATATGTAGACATACACACACACACACACACACACACATATATATATATATATATATATATATATATATATATATATATATATATATAAGTGTAGATATATATTATGGGTTTATATATATTTATATTTATATATATATATATATATATATATATATATATATATATATATGTATATATATATCTATATAAGTGTAGATATATATTATGGGTTTATATATATATATATATATATATATATATATATATATATATATATATATATATATATATAAATGGATCTACCTGATAACACCGACATGCCAAAACACCGACAACGAAATAACCGACATGACAAAACCGAAAGTTCAAAAACACAAAACTTCACATGCCCGACAAACCACAATCCTGACAATCAACAAAACAAATAACTTTCCAGAAAAACACACAAACAACACAAGCACACTAAAAACCTTACAAACCCACACTACATACATACACAACTATATATGCACTAACCTTAACCCAAACCCTAAGGTCCGTCACTATTGTACAGTTACCTCACCCGCACCCTACCCCAACGTCCGTCACTATCACACACTTACCTTACCCACACCCTGACCCTAACGTCCGTCCATATCACACACTTACCTTAACATGTCGGTGTTCTCAGCGTCGGGATTCTCAACTGTTGGTCTTCTCTGTTGTCGATCTTCCGGTGTCGGTTATCTCGCTGTCGGTCATTTGCAGTTTCGGTTAATTCAAGTAGACCCATATAAATACATATAGGTGTCTGTATATCTGTAGACATACATGTATACACACATATATATATATATATATATATATATATATATATATATATACACACACATATATATGTCTATATATATATATTTATATATATATATATATATATATATATATATATATATATATATATATATATATATATATATATATATATATATATATATATATATATATATATATATATATATATGGGGTACATTCAGACATCAGGTGCACACTCTCTAACTCTCCTTCCTGCACAGCTGCACTGTTCTGCCTTGCTACAACACAGACATGTTCCACATGTGGACACAGCCTAACATTAGGGAGATATATATATATATATATATATATATATATATATATATATATATATATATATATATATATATATATATAGGGACAGATTGCAGGTAAGCCTATTGCACACCTATGGCATTTCTGCATGCTACTTTACATATTAACTTGACTGTCCTGCAAGTGGTGGGCTCTGGAAACCACGTGTCCATCATAATGGCATTACTTCCACCACAAGCTATTGGCCACACTAATATACATGTTTTGAATTACACAACACACACTATGATGGCTTACATCTTGTTAGTCCATGCTGATCTGTAAAGTTGACGGGTATGGCCCACTACCCACAGGGACTGACACTATTGTCCATAGCAGTTGTTCAGCTGGACATCATTGCAACAACACCTGGTGGCACATATTTATTTATTTATTTTATTTATTTTTATTTTTATTTTACATTTGTTGACCAGGATATTCTGATTGGATATATGTCCATTTTCAGCGGAGGCCCTGGGAGAAAAGCTCCACATACCAAAAAAGAGACAGTACATACATCACGGAGTGATAGACTCAGGCAAACATGTTTAGAAAAATATAGACAAAGAATACAGGCAGCAATCAATATACACAATGTGCAGACTTACATCTGATTGGCAAAGACGTTTCAGAAAATGTGAACATAGAATGCAATCAGATCTCATAATTCACAATGCTTAGACATTCAAATGCTATGAGGCATAGATACTTGGCTAAACAGCAGGTTGGGTAGCAAGCCATGTATTAGTAAAGTTGTTAGTCAGGTTTAGAAGAAGGGCACAGCTAATGAGATGTGAGGTATTTTTTGAGTTCTCCTTTAAATAGGGGTAATGAGGTTTCCTTGGTAACGGTAGTAGGGAGTAGATTCCAGTTTTACCAGTTGAGTTGACAAATATAGCATCATCTGCAGAGTTGTTGGATTTTTGGGTCAGTATCATTAGTTTATATATGACATAAAAATCATTCCACATTATCTATCCCATAATTATGGATCAAGTACTACATTCAATTACATGCATATATATACTTCACATACCTGTTGTAGGAATGATGTCTGTTCTGGATAGTTTGCTGAATGGATTTTTTTTGTTGTTTTTTTCTTTTGGCTTTGGCTTTGACTCTCTCTCTCTCTCTCTCTCTCTCTCTCTCTCTCTCTATCTATCTATCTCGGTCTCTCTCCAGTAAATGGATTGAGCTGCTTTGAATAGATTGCAGCATGGATTTTGTAGGTGATGCACATGATCAGGTGATGACCTCTGCACCAATCAGTGCCCTCTACTTGCTAACTGCATGCAGCATGCTGTGTAGTACTTCCAATTCCCACTGTCATGACAACGTACTACTATAAATTCCTACATCATGTGGGTGTGGTCGCTTTACCTTTCCAGTATGGAGGACATCGTTCCTGTGTGTGGGTAGCAGTGTTACAGACAGTAGGTAGCAATACCTCTTAAAAGAGGACTTGCAGACTCAGGCCAGCTACATATTTGTATAAGGTTCCAGACCTACAGACAGTGTGAGTAGTGTTGTTATATGCATTGTATAGCACCAGTGTTACAGGGTTTGTGTGTACATACTAGTTTAACATGGAATGCAGTCTGTCTGCATAGCTCTCAACTGTGGGTCTATCCACATGATGGCCAGAGGTATTCCTTTTATGTTTTTTCTGTCCACAACACAGGTCTTGCGACAGATATATCGTTGGCATTGTGTGCGTTGAGTGCTATCAGTACATGGCTACATCTATTTGTGTTTCTGGCTTCATATTCCTGACTAAGTGTATGTCACAGACTATCCTATAACACCAGCAACTTTCTCAGTGTATGACAACACTATTTCACATATGTGTTCCGGCCTCTGTCCTCCACCTATATACCAGGCTTTGTCCATATGACATGCAGTGAGGGGCTGTTATGTAGTGGTCTGTGTTTATGTCGTGCTGCCATTCCTGTTATCATTCCAGTGCTGTCGTGGCCCCCACACATATTGTGGGGTAGGGTCCATATAAATGTGGGCTACAGCTGCACAAAACATGTGTGCCCTTCTGCAGTCCAGAGGTCAGTGTATATAACAGTGTTATATGTCGCTGTAAGTCAGTCTATGGGGGGGGGTATGCACTATATATAACCTAGGCTGTTACAACATGTGAGGAATATCGGTAGTAAGCTGCCTTAAGATATATGGCTGTACATTACCATACATTTCACCTTGGGAACATTGACGGCCTTTTGCTTACTGTCATACAGACTGTTCTGTTTGTCAGTGTGATTGAGATGTTTACAGTTATGCATTGTTATGTAACAGATACATCCCATTGTGTCAGCTTAAGTCTTTTCCACCTAGGGATTGAGTACAGAGTGTAATTTTAGGCTGCTGAAGTATACATCTGCATTTATTACTGTTGATTGATTGTTATCCTCTGGCCCAGTCTTTTGTTACTGTTGTTCTACTTGAAGGCCTTTGCCTGGACAGCAACATATGTTATGCTTTCGGATTGCTGTATAAAATGATCTGCTTGAGAGTTGCATTACTCAGTATGTATTTCAAAGTCTTAACAGCTATATGACATGGCATATACAACTGTAACAGTACACAAATAAAAATGTCTTATGTATGCAAACCTGTATATGGCGTCATATCCTTTGACTTCTCTGTGAGTATATGCTTCAGGCAACACTTGCCTTTTGTATGAGTGACTCATACACTGTCCATTCGAAAAGGTGGCAACTGTAGGAATACTGACTGTTCAATATGCTGTGCACCCTCTAAATATGTATCTTCCTATAAATATCTATGTGTGTGTATTTGTAGTTACACACACACACACACACACACACACACACACACACACATACACACACACACACACACACATATATATATATATATATATATATATATATATATATATTTTTTTTTTTTGCCTATATGTGTGCGTGTGTGTATGTATTTTTGGAATGTTTATTGTTTCCACATTGTATATTCCCTATGGTAGCCAGACTGTACTACGTGATATGTTACTGATACCATCCTGACATCATACAGGTGGGATGGATTACTGTTAACATCTTTTGGCCATGTTGTGTAGGGTCCTGGGTATGGGACTTGCAACAGCTGGTATTGTGTTGCAAGGCAGATTTGTTTGGCTGTGGAGGAGAGGTGATATCAATATTTACAAGAGGTATTTAGCTTGGGCCACCTCACCACCATTAATGGTGCCTTTGGTCATATATGTATTTGTTATGTTCTCTTTTATATCTATAGATATATATCTGTATATACATATATATATATATATATATATATATATATATATATATATGCTTACATATATGTATTGCTCTCTCTCTCTCTCTCTCTCTCTCTCTGTATATATATATATATATATATATATATATATATATATATATATATATACATATATGGGTCTACTTCATATGACCTAAATTTCATTTGACTGAAATTCATTTGACCGAGACCAAAACACTGAAAGTTCAAAAGACTGAAAACTCATTTGACTAAAACTCATAACACTGACACATTAAAGTAAAAGGTATATGCCCTTCTCCCCACTGTAGTGTAATCCTGGAGTTAGTAGATATAGCTGGGGTGGTGTGTGGGGCACAGCCATTCACATTGGGGGGGTGTGGGGGGCAAAGCCCCCCACATAGTATAGATAAATATTTTCTGAAAAGAGTTATTCATTGCAGTTATAAATATCCATGTGTATGGTTTAAAATGTATAAAGTATGTGGGGGGGGCTTCTCTCCACCCCCCCCAATGTGGGGGGCTGTGCCCCCCACGCCCCCCCCTAATTATATATACTAACTCCAGGATCACACTACAGTGGGTAAAAGGGCATATACCTTTTGCTTTAATGTGTCAGTGTTATGAGTTTCAGTCAAATGAGTTTTCAGTCTTTTGAACTTTCAGTGTTTTGGTCTCAGTCAAATGAATTTCAGTCAAATGAAATTTAGGTCATATGAAGTAGATCCATATATATATATGCCAATCATTAGTGGATGGGAGTTCCACTGTGGTGACCCCTAACAACTGGGAAAAGCCGAAAGACACACACACACACGTACACTCATATATATATATATATATATATATATATATATATATATATATATATATATATAATATGTATATCTTTATATATATATATATATATATATATATATATATATATATATATATATATATATATATATATATATATATATACGGGTCCCCTTTGAATGGTCGACATTTCACAATGTCGACATTCATATGGTCGAGACCATATGATCGACATTTGAAATGTCGACCATGGGAAACTGACATTTCCACTTCCGCACTGTAGTGCGATCTCGGAGTTGATATATTTAAGTTCCGGGGGGTGTGGGAGGTGGAGCCCCCCCATGGGGGTGCAGGGGGGCGAAGCCCCCCTGCTAGCAGCGTTAAGGTAAGTTTTTTTTTGTTTTTTGTATTCTGCTTGTATGGTCGACATTTCAAATGTCGATCATATGATCTTGGCCGTATGAATTTCGACATTGTGAAATGTCGGCCATATCAAGTAGACCCATATATATATATATATATATATATATATATATATATATATATATATATATATATATATATATTTATATTAAAATATACACACACACACGCACACACACATATACATCTACATGTATAAATACATTTCCTGGACTGTTGAATGACTGTGCTGAATTATATGTTTGTGAAAACATCAAGTTTATGTATATCTGACATGGCTTAGTGGTAAATCACTTTGGCTATGGTGTGCAGGGTCTTGGGCTCGAGTCTTGTAAAAGCTGTTTATTTTGTTGCTGGGCAGAACAAGGCCCACTGGATACAGAGTGGTTAAGGCACTTTTAAGAAGGTGTAAGCTGGGTTGTGTGGGTTTGGGTGAAGGTAAGCACTGCTAACTTCCGGTTATAGTTTCTTATACTGATTTAGCTTCTCATTTGCTTAACCTGTGTAGGCATTGCTTACCCCAGTGTATAGAAGCTTAAACCCACTTACTGCTGCTTAAAAGTGCTTACTCCCGCTTACCCCTGCTCTAATTTCTTTAAAAGAAATGAAAAAGGGAAAGGGTTGATAGGAAAGTGGAGAAAAAATGGCACAAAGAGGGAAAGACAGTAGGGAAAATAGCTAGGTATGTGCAGGATGGGTGAAGGGAAGGTCCATAGCTGCCCCTTTCTTCTACAGCAACAGCTGTGCATATATACTTATTTGGAGGTAGATTTGGACACTCATACCCCTGAGAGAGGGGTGAGGACAACAATAAAATGTTATGAAGCCAATTAGACCAGATTACATGTGTCCAGTGGACACGTGTGCAAAATGGACAGCTATGTATGGGGCGAGATTTTTTTTTTGGAAACAGATTGCCCTTTTATTTATTTATTTTTAAGGTGAGAGTTGGATGTTGGGCAGGGATAGTAGGTATATTTTGTGAGGTAGTTTAGGTAGGATAACAGACAAGACAGCATACAGGGGTGGTATATGACACATGTGGGGGGTAAACACCTTGGAAGGGGAGGGTTGTTTGGAAGTTGGAAGCCCATGAGCTTCCTAGTGGAAACAGTAGTACTGAGGTCCCCACCCATGGGCAGTCACCACTACACCTTCATGGCCCTGATGTTGTCTGGCTGGGCGCTGAGTAGGAGGGGCAGGCTGACTCTCTAGTTGCACCACGCAGCCCTCAAGCTGGCATAGCAGATCTCCAAACTCCCTGCAGAGCTCGCTACACACCAGACCCCAGACCTGGTGAAGGTTGACAGTGTCCTGTCCACTCCCACTCCCAGGGGTGGTCGAGCTCCATCCCTGAGGTGGTTCCACCCAAAGGTAGTGCAGGACCAGCAGATGAGGAGGTTCTGGGGTGGGCCCCAGACATGTTGGTGGGCAATGCCATGGCCAGATGAGGTGGGAGAGGTGGGTCCGCTGGGACCGGCCTTCCCAAACGTGCTATGGTGTTTCAATTTTACAACATATGTGGTTTAGTAATAGTCAACACATTCCAGGATTAAGTATAACAGCATGCATAGATATTCCCATTAACCCGAAACACCAGATATGGAACAGTTGCATAACAAACAGAACACATGCATATATGGAACCACTGTGGCCATTACAACATCATGCAGGTACACTGATGGCAGCATGCCACCAATGTGGGAGTATTTCAACATGGCACGTGCATAGAAACAAATTTAAATATTTATCAAGCAATAGGACATATGTCCCAACAGTAGATTTAATAGTGCACATACCGATTGAGTTGTGTATTTAGTTTATTGTTGCAGATATGGTGGGGGGGGGGGAGATGTCAATTAACAACTTGTATATCCCTGTAGTTCTTATTACTTTCCTAGTCAGTGCTGTGATCTGTACCTTATAGGTATTATTACACTACCCTATAGCCTTAGTTTGGACAGTGGTATGGATGTAGACAACTATATACATGAATTGAGTTTTACCTGCAGTATATACCTCTTACCTGGTATACCTGTGGAGGTATTGTTTGCTAACACTACCTGACTGTTTCTACACATATTCCCAGATTCCAGGTTGATGTTATGCACATACCTGTCCATCTCTTATTGCACACACTCTGGGCATGTCTTGACAGCATGCATATGAAACTGGGACATATTTTGACTATTGCCCACATAAACCTTTGGTGAGTTGTACAATGACAGATTTGTTTTCATAGACATTTTCCAAATATGTACAGGCCTGACAGTCAGTTATATGGCATTAAATGCTGCCCACATGTCAGAGATTAGCACGCTGATATTGTCATTGGGACAGGGTAACAGCCAGCAGATATGGGCCAATTAACTGGACATTCTGGACAAATCTGTACAGTTGAGGGGTATGATTCTGCATACAGCTTACTACCACTCCCAGGATTCAAACCATGACTGTGTCTGCTAAAAATGAAACAGTGTACATCACAGTTGACTGTGCTATATAGATATTGCTGTGTATTGCTTTTCTGATTTTTGTCTATAAGTCTCCCATGGTTTTACAATCTGACCTTGTAATTACAGCACTTTTATACAGGATTTCCTAGACAGTTTTATTATGTAGCACAGTGTGGATGACAGTGATGAGTAATACCTTATTATTCAGAGAAACTGCAACACTAACAATGCCATACAATACCAGAGTAAACAGTACCAGTCCAGGATTTCAATCTTTTATTTCTAGGCACAGTTTTCGTATCTGACAGACCTGTGGGGGGAATGTTTGTTAGCACTACCTGAATGTTGCCACACATATTACCAGATTTCACATTATTATTATGCACATACGTCTCACTCTGTTACTGTACACACTCTGGTCATAGCTTCACAACATGGGGGTTGAGATGGGAAATACTTTGCTTATTACTCTCATGACATTTTCATGAGTAGCTTGAGTGACAGGTTTGTTCTTATAGATGTCTGACAATCAGTTGTATGTCATTATTTGCTGCCTAAATGTTGGGGATCATTCCACTGATTTGCCAGGGGGACAAGGTGACAGGCAGCGGATATGGACCAATTAACTGGACATTTTGGATATATCTGTACAGTTGTGGGGTATGATTCTGCATACCGCGTACTACCACTCCCAGGATTCGAACCATGGCTGTGTGTGCTAAAAATTCAACAGTTCACATCTCAGTTGAGTGTGCTATTTGGATTATGTTGTTTATCTTTTTACTGGTTTCTGTCTAAGTATCTCTCAGTTGTACAATATTACCTGTTGTGATTACAGTAGTCATATAGAGACATTCCTACACATTTTATTTATGTGGCACAGTGTGGGTAACAGTGCTTAATACAACAGTACTATTAAGAGATTGCAACACTACATTACCATATGATACCAGAGTAAACACAGGCAGTCCAGCAGTTAGACCTTTATTGTCAGACTGTTAACCTTTTATTTACATACTACCTATATGAGAGACGTCCTGCCATATTGTCTGGTGTATTCAGTGCATGCCTTAAACAATACAGTTTTTATACTGGCAATTAACTTTCTACTACTTATAGATTTATTTCTTATGACAGTACATGCAAGAGTATTACTAACCTGCCTCGTGATGCAACCTCTGCAATCTACAGGCATGGGCTTCCCAGTTCACAGCCCACTCGTCTGCCACTGCCAAAGACATAAGAGGAATATTTAGCCATACCTATCCATAATATACATGAGCCGGCTGTTATTAAACGGGTAGTAGACTGATACTTACACACGGGTGGGACATCCCCTGTCCGCCTAGCCTCTTGGATCCACTGATCCAAGAGCTCCCTTTCTGAGCTTCAGGTCGGCATAGTGATGCCTGACCTGCTCATCAGTTCGAGGTTTGCCAGTGGCACTGGTGAGGTCATGGGTGAGATGGTCCCAGGCTTCTGCTTTATATTGGGGACCCTGGTACTGGCCCTGCAGCAGTCTCTGGTCATGGTCTTTAACAAGGAGTCCTGCCATGACTTTGGACTCCTGGATGCCCCAGCACTGCGCCTGAAAGTGCACTCCTTCTCCCACACCGGTCATACTGCCTACAGGAGGAAGCTGCAACCAGTTATGAGATGTATTCCCACCTGTTGGGTTTAAATAGGGCCGATTTCCCACACTTTGCCGTGATTGGACAGTTTTGAAAATGCTAAACTATGGGCAAACCTGCTTATCTAAGGTTGGCATTGCTTAAAGGGGTATACCAATGGGCAAACTGATTTAGCTGACCTACACATTGCTTACAACTAGTAAGCAGGGCTGTGCAATGCTTAGCATGGCTTAATTTTTAATTTGCATGCTATTTGCTGTTTGGCATCGATTTATTATTTATTACATTTATATATGTGTTTGGTATTCATGATTCATATGTACGCACACTGTATGGGGTCCTTGTGTTTATTAGTGGATTTAAACACTTTATTACAATGACACCTCACATTTGGACTTAATGCAGTACTCCAATTCACGTGTTTATGTTATGCAGTAAGTTATACAACATAAAACTGTATATAGATTCCTTTCACATGTTAAGTTTAATATTCCTATAGTGAGGATCTGTTTGGTGATACCTCAATCTTATGTACTGCTATGATGGTTTACTGGTTAACTACTGTGACTGTAGTATACAGTGTCCTGGGTTCAATACCTGCAAGGGCTGTTTATTTTGTAGCTGGGCAGAACAGTGGCTGTTGCATACAGAGTGATTAAGGCACTTTTAAACAATTGTAAGTGGGTTTGCGCAGCTTTGCGTGATGATAAGCAATGCTAACATCCGGTTAAATATGCTTACAGAGAGTTAGCTTCAATATTGCTTAACCTATGTGCGCATTGCTTATCCCTGCACAAACTGGCTTAAACCCACTTACTACTGCTTAAATATACTTACCCCACTTAGTACTGCTTAATAGTGCTTACTCCCGCTTATCCCCACACTACTTTAGACAGAAATATAAAATGATTCTTGGGAAGGTGGTGGATTTGGACACTCTATGGATTTATCATTCATTACACATTATACCTTCGATTTGTACCCCTGATTCATGTGTACATATACTGTATGAGGCACTTATGTTTATCTGTGGATTTTACAGCATTATTACAATGACACCTCACATCTGGTTTTAATGCAGTACTCCAGTTCACAAATATATGTTATTTAGTAGGTTATGCAACAAAAATAATGTTCCTAAAGTGATTTGACATGGAAAATGGAACGTACTGGAGTGAGACTTGAACTGAGAATGACTGCTCATAAGGCGAATGCTCTGACCACTACACAATTGCAGTACTGCTTCATTTGCATATATCTTGATATTTATCTTCTTGTGCTATTTAAGCTACAGTACGCATAGCTAAGCAATGGGCAAACCCACGCACCTACGGTTAAATTTTTATCTGTTGGATAAAAAAAAATTAACTTGTTTATATTATTATATTTTAAATATTGCTCTTATAAACTTGTGGGGGTGTTGCTGGGGGTATGCAACCCCCTATGAGTGGTCTCACTCATTGTTATAGCTAAACTGCAGTTCTTGACTGCAGGGGCATGTATATTGTGAGAGCTCTGCTCTCAGACATGCCCCCTGCACTCGTCCACACTCTGTGTCCATTTAGAAGCTCAGGCAGCGAGCCTTCATTAAAATGCATGGGGTGCTGCCGTGCTACTCCTAAATGGTCGCTTCCATGCAGGACTAAGCTAGTCCTGCATGGAAGATTACTGAATCCGGGAGTTAATCCTTTTCAAATTAATTTTAACCTTATGATTTATAATCTCTAAATATTTATTATTTAAGGTATCAATTTCTTTTGTTATATTAGTGTTTGTCTTTTGACTTTCTAGTTTTGACTTATCCATTTTTTCTTGCAACTCAATCAATTCTTTGTCCCATAACTTTATTTAAACCATACCAAGACATAATTCTACCATATACATAGCCTTTACGGAATCCCAGACATAAATTTCAAAAATGTTATCTGTGTAATTAATTTCTACAAAAGTGTGTATTTCTTTCATGAAAAAGTCTTTAAATTTTTTTAAGTTAGTTATATAAGCAGGCATACATCTAGTAGTCACATTAATGCCAGTTTTTAACGTTAGCTCAAACGTTATGGTATTACGGTTTGAAAGTGGACATGAAACTACTTTAACCTTATCTAATCTATCTTGTAACGCATTAGAAATAGATAGTCTATCAATTCTAACTTGAGTTCCATGTATTTTTGAATAATGAGTGAAAAAGGTGAATCTGAAAAATTGATTATATCTATAATATGAAATACATCAATAAACTTTATTAACTCTTTTACTGAGGCAAATATTTTCCTCTTTCTTGTGAAATTAGTATCATCAGCTTTTAATATACAGTTAAAATCCCCTGACAATATGATACTACCTTTTGAAATTTGAACTATTTGGCTCAATTGATTCTTAACAGCACTAATCCCTATTCCTGGTATCCAATATACGTTAATGAGGATATTGTTAGAAAAATGTGTATTTGAATATATGAGAAATGTTAGTTTAAAAGCAAAGTAGTATATAATGCATTTTATTCTATTAATCATATAACAGAAAGGATTAATTCATGTGTAAATGTAGGTAGTTTTGAAACTGCAGTGTGGCTAAAGCAAACTGACCTTTGACCCTGGCAGATGCTAGCTTAGCAAGTTTTAATGTTTATGCTTTTCACAAATGATTATCTGCTGGGTCAGGAAATTAAATGTGTAAAATAATGAAATCTTCTGCTCTTTCCTGCTGGGATGATTTGGCCTTGTATATGTGTTACTAAGATAGCATGCAGCTGGTGGGAAAGTGTTACAGTGGACAAATATGTGTATTAAAAGATTGAATCCACCATTGTATTCGAACTGATGTGAAACCTTGAAAAAGTAACTTTACAGAAAGACATTATGTCTGACCAGGTGGATAGCAAGGCCGTATTGTTACCAGAGGAAAACTTTTTAAAAATATACAGCATCAGCAGTTTTTATGAATAGAGGACTGTAAGCTAAAGTGATGTAGATGCCCTGTGACATACCATGTCAGTAAGGTGGGCACAGCTTGAATGTTAAACCTATATAAAATTGTGTGCTTCCTGTTTCATGTTAGACAAAATTCTGTACTTGTACGTTTTTTGCCTCCTGGTGTACACTAGTAAACTTTTGAACCTGAACCTCCTGTGTATTGAATTCTTAATTTTATTTAACAGTTTGGTCCTTCTTAGCCGGAATTCCCTCGGACAGCTGCAGATCAGAGTCTACCGGTGGTCGAATACTGTGCAGGAGAAGTTACCGAAACGGTTCTTCTTGGGTGAAAAGACCTCCGACTGAATTGTCGTTTAAAGAGGCTGGCCACTTTCTGATCTGTGGCCAAAGAGCGGATACTGGATGACTCAATACTGGAGGCTCAGGTAGGAAGATTTGCCTTTTTTCTGTTTTAGATCAGGGACTAGGTTACAATATATTGTTGTCAAGATTTGTTATGCACATCAGGGACAAGAGGAAGTACTGTATATTTGGTCATAGATCAGGGTAACAGAATAAGGTAGGCAGTTATTCTAAATAAACTGTAAAAAGGAACTGAACTTCTGATATCACGTGATAAAAAGGGTTACGTAACATTTTCTTTACCATGGGAAATCAGTGCACTAAAAAATCGCGAGATCCACCCCTAACCGAAGACGCAAAATACATGCAATCACAACGTTCCGATAACGTTAGGTATTATACGAAATGGGTTAACAAATATGAATTTGATGGTAAACTAGATAAAATCTCACTAGTTAAACTCCTTAAGCAGCTTAAATCTGATGCGGGAGGTCAGGCAAAAAAGCAACACCAATTAGGCATTCCTCAGGCACACAGGTGGATTGAGGAAACAAATCGTAGAGAACAGAAGCTGAAAAATTCAAAAACATTATTTTTAGACAAAGAAGATAATAACTTAGTAATAGCAACAGCTCCTCCTCCTCCTCCCTTGCCCCCTCCTTTACCCTTTTTAGGATATGAAGCGAGTGGACAGGCCGGTCCGCCTCCGCGTTATCCTGAAGTTTCAGCAAGATCACAACTGTTTGTTAGAGATCCTATTGAAACTAGGTCCCAGACACGTAAAATACATAGGGACGCAGAATCATATCAAATAGAGAGAAACCTACAGGATGAGAGTGAGGAAGAAATATGCCCACTTATAGAAGTTCCAAATCCTCAGGAAGGACAGGACCCAACACTCTTAGTATATAGACCATGGACACCGGAGGATATCCAGAAAGCTACTGAGGGAATCCCCCATCCGAAAGTTAATTTTACGAAATTTTTGGAAGATTTATAAGGCATGAGGTTGAGTTACCACTTGAATGGGGAAGAAGTAGAAAAAGTAGTAAGACAAATTATAGGTCCAGATTGGCACATGATTTGTGGCACCTGGAATCCTCGTAATGCAGAGCTCAAACCCCTCCCACATAGTGATGCAGAATTAGACAGAGTAAAAGGTCTTACAGACTGAATCTCTGAGAAATGGAAACCTAGAGCAGACTGGACTTGCATTAATCAATGCATACAACAGGAAAATGAGACAATAGATGGGTACTATGCTAGATTATTAGAATGTTTTAGTAATCATAGCGGTATGTCGGTTCCTGAGAACCAAACAAATGATTCCCCGTATGAACAACAATTGAAAAATGCATTTTTGAAAGGTTGTATTGCACCTATTAGTAGCTTCATTATGAAGCATATGATAGACCATCGAACAGGGAGGCTACTAGCCTTACTTGAATACGCTAGACATGCTGAAAGACATTTTAATAGTAAAAAGAAAAAGAAGGCGCAAGTCTTCACTGCTGAAGACGGAGCTGAAGTATTTGTGTTACAATCAGGTAAAAAGGGCAAGAAGAATGCCCAGGGAAACAAACAGTCTGACAAACGATCAGAAGATTTTGAAGAGAGAACAAAGAGAGGTGAATGCTTCAAGTGCAGGAAAAAGGGACATCTAGCAAGGGATTGTAAGCAGAACAAAAAGGTAATTACAGAAGAAAAGGGAGATGAGGACTGACTATATGATAGTGAAGATACATCATCCAAAAATCAGAAATCATCAGGAAAAGTTAATAAACAAAAAACAAATGTAAATGTGATAGAAGGAATAGAGGAAGTGCAAGTAGATATGGAGGATGAAGAAAGTGAAATTTTGGACTTAGCATTATTGAGCTTAGAGCTCTACTTAGCAGATACGAAACCAGAAGTTACACTTCTGGTGGAGGGAAGGGAAGTCAAATTCCTGTGTGACTCAGGAGCGTCACGGACCCTGATACACCCCTCCAAGTTACCAGAACATTCCGAATCACCTGATTATATACTAGTAAAAGCTGCAAATGGACAACTATACAGGGAACCACTTTCCCATGATATAGCAATAACTGACCCTGTTTCAGGTATGACCCAGAGAAGTAAAATTGTTGTTTCTGCAAAGTGTCCTGTAACCTATTGGGCAGGGACCTTATGCAGATATTTGGCATAGCAGTAGTTCCAACTGTGCAAGGTATGGAGGCGCAGAGACAAATGGATACCTTTATAGTGCGATCAGAGGGTGAAACATTTTACTGGTACAGCCAGGACCTAGTCACGACTGGTCCAGGGGCAGTAACCGAGGAACTGATGAACGTAGCCATCAGTAAAGCCCCCTCCCTTGACACTGATCGACAGCATTTGTTACACTGTACTCTATACTACTGTACTACACCTGGACCTGATAGAGAATATGAGCAAGAATTGTTCAGAAATCATGCAACTAGATTAGTGTTATGAACTTTGTACTGGGATAATGAGGGAAACAGTGTAGTTAGCTGTTCATTACCCCAAGAAATCCTTGCATTATATAGATCAAATCGATTACCCCATGTCAGCTTGACAAAGAACAAAAATGTAAAATGGGCAGACTTAGGAGAAAAAGTAACAAGATGGGAGAAACAGACTGATTTAGAACTATCAGAACAAGGGATACAGAAACAAAAACTGAATTGGTTGACACAGACACATCCAGCTGTACACTTGCAATCTAGCGAGGAGAGCTGATTAGCATTTTTATTAGAAGAAGAAGAAAAGGCCTTATGTGAAATTCCAATGACTCTTTGGTCAACAGGGAAGTCAGATGTAGGACTTATTCGAACAGCAGGACCAGTTACAATTACCCCAAAGTCAGCTTTTAGACCACAAAAAAGACAATACCCTCTGAGAAAGGATGCAGAAATAGGAATCAAGCCTATAATAGCAGCATTACTCAAAGAAGGAGTACTGGTAGAATCTCCTGATTCACCATGTAATACACCCCTATTTCCTGTTAAGAAAGCAAATGGGGATTGGCGGATGGTTCAAGATTTACAAGCTGTAAATAATGCAGTAATACCTAGAGCACCTACGGTGCCAGACCCACATACTTTGTTAAACGATTTGAAACCGCAACAGAAGTATTTCTCTGTGGTAGATATCAGCAATGCTTTCTTTTCAATACCTATACATCCTGATAGTCAATATTGGTTTGCATTTACATTTCAGGGTAAAAGGTATACCTGTACTCGACTACCACAAGGATATTGTGAGAGCCCAACAATATTTGCACAAGAAATGGCTAGCAACCTGGCAGGGTTTACCCCACCGGGAGGTAGTCAAATTCTACTTTATGTAGATGACATCTTGCAAGCAGCCCCCACCCAGCAACAATGCAGGGAGGATACAGTAGCGTTATTGAAATTTTTAGCAACACAAGGACACAAACTAAACAAAAGTAAGTTACAACTTTGGAGAAAACAAGTTAGATACCTAGGATATGTAATATCCAGTGAAGGTAGAATACTAGAAGAGGAAATAAAAACAGCAATCTTGCAAGCATCCAAACCAGCAACCAAGAAGGAAATGATGTCCTTCTTGGGAACAACTAATTTTTGTCACAGCTGGATACCAAATTATGCTTTGGAATCTGCTCCACTGACTGACTTGATATATAAAACAGCAATGGCAGCACAAGGTATTTTACAATGGACACCTGAAGCAGAAACAGCTTTCTGCAGGTTGAAGCAGTTGATAGCTTATTCATTAGTTTTAGGACTCCCAAATTATCACAAACGGTTCTTTCAGACCGTAGATTGCAAGCAAGGATATATGACGTCAGTATTGACGCAACAACATGGGGACAAGCAACGCCCCGTAGCCTATTATTCATTGCAATTAGACCCAGTGGTGCGATCTTTGCCTCACTGTGTGCAAGCAGTAGTTGCAGCTGCAATGGCAGTACAGGCTTCAGCCTCAGTGGTGTTATTCCACCCTCTCACATTGAGAGTACCTCATGCAGTTGCAATAATTTTACTGCAAGAAAAAGTAGCATATCTCTCTCCTGCTAGACATCTTTCATGTATGACTATACTGCTGAACCAACCTCATATGACAATTGAACGATGTACGACATTAAATCCATCAACATTACTTCCAACTGCTGCGGATGGCACACCACACAGCTGCCTGCAGGAAATTGAACAGTTAGCTTTACCTAGACAAGATCTCACAGATATGCCCTTGGATAATGCCGAGGTGACATATTACGTGGACGGCTCATGCAGAAGGGGTCCTACAGGAAAGAATCTAGTAGGGTATGCAGTAGTTACAGACACTGAAATTTTAGAAGCCCAATCCTTACCACATAACTTATCTGCACAAGCAGCAGAATTGATAGCTTTGACGCGAGCATGTACTTTAGCAAAAAACAAGTGTGTAAACATATATACTGATAGTCAGTATGCTTTTTCTACAGTACATGTATTTGCTAACAATGGAAAAATAGAGGAATGATAACATCTAGTGGAAAACCTATTAATCATGCACAATTTATTTTGGAGTTATTAGAATCTATTCAGTTACCTACCAAAGTAGCTATTTGTAAATGTGTAGCTCATACAAAACAACAGGATGAGATTTCAAAAGGCAATGCACGAGCTGATGCAGCTGCAAAGCAAGCAGCCTCAGACTCAGAAACTTTACTTTTGAATGAGGAATTACAACCCTCTGAGATTTTAGATTTAGACATGTTAAAAACAATGCAGACACTTACTACAAAAGCATAAAAACAAAAATGGGAAAAACGAGGTGCAATTCTTGAAAACGGACTGTACATTTCCAAAGAGAGAAAACCGATATTGCCGTCTAATTTATTTAGATATGCAGCTTTGTTGAGCCATGGGCAGTGCCATGTCTCAACAGGGGGGATGGTACAGTTAGTAAACCGAATATTCCAAACATATGGATACACAAACTACACAAAAAAATTTTGTGCAGCTTGTCATACTTGTAACAAGCACCATGCACAAGGGGCATTTAAAACCAAGCAAGGAAGTTTTCCTATACCACCATATCCGTTCCATACTATTTGTATGGATTTCATAGAATTGAGTAAGTGTGAAGGGAAGAAATACTGTTTAGTTATTGTAGATATGTTTTCCAAATGGGTAGAAGCTTTTCCAACCAAAAATCCGGATGCAGCAACAGTGGCGAAAGCCCTGATAAAAGAAGTAATCCCTAGATTTGGCATTCCGGAAAGGATTTATAGTGACAACGGCACACATTTTGTGAACCAGACAATCCAGCAACTTGGGAGATTTTTTGGTATCTCCTTAAAGAACCATTGTGCCTACCACCCACAGTCAGCAGGACTGGTGGAAAGGTACAATGGTACCCTCAAGAATAAACTTAGGAAGTTAGTTGAGGAAACCCAAAAGAATTGGATACACTGTCTGCCTTTAGCACTGCTGAGTATGAGAACAGTTCCAAATGTGAAGGGCTTGACTCCCTTTGAAATGATTTTTGGGAGAGCATATTATGTGCCTCAGTGGAAAGCTCTCATGCCCACAGAACAAGAGGCTGACAGTTCATTAGGTAGTTATATGAGGAAACTGTTAACAAATAAATCTGTTTTGCAGTTTAACTCTTTTTCATATGAGGAACAGATGAGACCGGTAGAAGCAGTTTTGGCCCCCGGGACGGGGTTTGGCTGAAAGTGATGAAGAGGAAGAATTGGGCGAGTCCAAAGTGGGAAGGACCGTACCAGGTTCTGTTGGCAACGCCTACTGCAGTCAAAGTGGCCAAGAGGACGTCCTGGGTTCATTTGACACACTGCAAACCGGTAAAGAACTTTCAACTTGATAAAAACTTTGTGACTGATACACAACAGGACCAAGATGGCCAAAAACAAAGCAAATAGAAATTTAGATCAACCCCAGAGATGTTGCATAATCATTTTGTTGAGTATACATTTATTGACTGTAATTGTGACAATTTTCCTCTTGTTGTGGTTTATCCTGCACACAACCACACAAGTGAAAGTGGGAAGGCGTGACGAAACGTCTATAGACTGGCATCCTAATTTTAACACATACCTAGCCATGAAGCGTGTATATGCAGAGACTATGAACATTTCAAATTGCTGGGTTTGTACAGCCATACCAACAGCATATGGAGGACTGATAATGTCCGCTGTCCCTTTGGGGATAAATGAGACTTGGGAGAATTTACTCTTTGACACAGGAACTGTGAGATCACAGGACAAAATAGCTTTATTTTTACCTGTCACACAAAAAGGAATTGTATGTTTTTACAAAAATTATACTCTCCAGGTGGGCTGGAGCAATTGTAATATAACCATATCTTATCGGTGTTATATTAAGAATAGTAATGGCAATACTTTTTGCAATACTAATTATGACTCATATTTGAAATCATTGAAAACAACCATGAATGACATTCGTAAGAATCCAGTTTTGTTTAAACAATTGTCAGTTATAGATCAGAAAATGTTTCATGCAGGGCTAATGCGTATTAGTACTAAAGTAGAAAACTGTTATTTTATTTGTGGGAAAAAAGCATATAAATGGTTACCTGAGAATTGGTCCGGCAGTTGTTTTTTGGGTTATCTTGTTCCAGCAATAAGACATACTGCAGAATTACCTTTGGGTAAGATATGAAACGTGAGAGAAGCAGCCCGAAAACCCGAAGGTCCAGTTGAAAAACCTGTAAATCCAGTTGGAAGGATCGAAGCTGGCTGGAAAGACCATAATACCGTAAAAGCCAAAAGTAAATTGACACATATGGACTTAAGTGACAGTGTTATATTTTGGGCAGGAATATTCCCAGCCTATGGAGCAGTCAAATCGATCTGGGAGCTGAGGAAGCTGTCGAAACTTCTCGAAGTAATGAGTAATGCAACTTTTTCCGCCCTAGAACTGGTGACTGATGAACTGAATGCAATGAGAACTGTTGTGCTACAAAATCTTGACTTCACCCTAGCGGCGAGAGGTGGTACGTGCGTGCTTATCAAAGAAGAATGCTGTGCGTACATACCAGACAACAGGCATGAAATTAATAATCACCTAGAGGTAATTCAGCAAGTATCAGCCATGACTGAACTAGGCCCAAACCCACTGACGGACTTTTTCCAGAATCTATTTGGGGGGTGGGGTTCCATCCTAATAAATATTCTGATTGCCATTTGTGTGGGTATACTCCTAATAGGAGCATGTGTTTGCCGTGGAATTCCCTGCATGAAAAGACTAATCAAAGATTTTATTGATGTATCTGTTACTGAAACTTTGTACCAAAATATTGAGATTGAAAAATTGATCTCAGATGACATTTTTTTCTGAAGTATAGATTGAATGACTCACCTAGCTGAAAATCCTAAGTGGAAGAGGTTGGGAGATGAAATGACACTATGCATACTTCAAAATAGAATAAAAAGTATTAATAGGGGGGAAAATGTTAGAAAATGTGTATTTGAATATATGAGAAATGTTAGTTTAAAAGCAAAGTAGTATATAATGCATTTTATTCTATTAATCATATAACAGAAAGGATTAATTCATGTGTAAATGTAGGTAGTTTTGAAACTGCAGTGTGGCTAAAGCAAACTGACCTTCGACCCTGACAGATGCTAGCTTAGCAAGTTTTAATGTTTATGCTTTTCACAAGTGATTATCTGCTGGGTCAGGAAATTAAATGTGTAAAATAATGAAATCTTCTGCTCTTTCCTGTAAATATGCATCTATATAACATTATCAAAGGTATACTTAATCGAATCAATAAAGGTCAAACTTTATTGATCGATTAAGTAAAACATCGAATAACGTAAAAAAAAAAACAAATTAAAAAAATAAATAAATCCAAATATTTCTACCCATCAACAAGAGTGAGAGCACTCCTACCCTGCTACTACGTTATATGTCAAGATGTCAAAATAACACACCAGTCATTATTTTCAAATTTACATTTTTTACCAATCTTACAAATGGTTTTAAAACATTTTGTATCTGGACTATTTTGCATTGACATTTTTATTGAAAGCAGAGACTCTATGTCACTAACTCTATCATGTTCTGTTTCTTATTATACGTTTTATAAATATATGCAGAATATACATATGAATGCATTTATATTTACTGTCTAATGAACTAAGTCAAAATATTTCTTGTATTGTCAAAGTCTACATTCAGTAAAATTCAATGTAGCATGCGAACTCAAATCATTTAACATCTATCTCATTATTATTGCTATATATATATATATATATATATATATATATATATATATATATATATATATATATATATATATATATACCATAAATCTAATAACTAAATGTGCCACAAACAACTCATATTTATACTTAGAAATACCAGGAAAACATTTACATTTTAGATGAAGTCTTATATTAAACAGTGCATTTTAAATATAGCTGTTCAAAATATAATCTGATGTTCAGCTAGTTAATCTATTCTTTAGATAAGTTTGTCTATTAGAGAAATGAGAACATTAAAAGAACTGTTAAGTATATATATATATATATATATATATATATATATATATATATATTCTATATATTCTGCTACTTGACTGAGTTATTCTTTAATAAGTCTGTTAGGTAACAACAAAAGTTTTAATACTTATTTTTCTTCTAACTAAGAATACTGACGTATCTCTAAGATCGTATGAATAAAACATGAGAGCTGTCATTAGTGTTTTGATTGATAGCTAAGCTCTTTAGCTTATTCAGGACTCAACAGTTAGCTTTGTTTGCTCGAGACCACATTGGGAAGCCAAAACCAATAGAATAGCTTGCAGTTGAAAATTTAAAAAAAAATGCAGTTTCAAGTAACACTCAAGTTAAACAAATTGTAGCTGTCCTTCAACATTGAATATCTTTACTTAAAAATAAAGCTGCTAAACTATAACAGCACCTCCTCTGTCCACTGTAAATATGCGTCTATATAACATTATCAAAGGTATACTTAATCGAATCAATAAAGGTCAAACTTTATTGATCGATTAAGTAAAACATCGAATAACGTAAAAAAAAAAAACAAATTAAAAAAATAAATAAATGGCGTCGGCAGGGGGGCAAACTCCCCTGCACCCCCCACACCCCCCTACTTAACTATATCAACTCCGAGACCGCACTACATTGAAGTAAACAGAAATCTCCCCTTACGGAGATTTCCGTTTACTTGCACAATGTTCTTCACTTTCGATATTGTTGTGCCAACAATATCAGAATCGATATTGTCAACTTATGACAACATGAAGTAGACCCATAAATACACAGAGTCCCACATGTTTTGGCAACCAGGAAGAATAAGAGAATAAAAAATCACTTTCCTGCTGCAACAGACTCAAAACTGACACCCACGCATCTCCCAAGACAGCACAGCAACACATGTCAGACCAGCTACAACATCAAATAAAATGACGATTCCCCAAATAAATTATCTCCCCAACAGTGTCCACACAATCACTACAAACAAAACACCAACACACCAGCTATCCCCAACTATCAGTCACAAGTACACGGCCAGTCCATCACATAAAACTGGCTATCCTCGAAGCATTCCCTCCCCACACCACAAACTTATCCCACCAGCAGCCAACCTCAACGCAGGTATGATGAACTAGATCCAAGCAACTCACAAAGGGCAAAAGGCATAAGAAAAAGAGAAATTAAAAAGAGCAATAAAACCATACTATGTGCTGACTACTCCACTTCCCATACAGATATAAACAGTCACCATTCAACTTTTCAATTCCATAATAGAAATATGATTAGATTATGCTACCAAAGTAAAAGTATATATTATGTATTTTACATAAAAATCTTGCAGATGAAACTTATATCAACAAGATAAAGTGTAAGATTAGATGATTACTATACCCCAATGCATTTGTTTACTAAAATCAAAGGCGAGTAATTCTAAGTTAGATGTAATGAAGCAAAGAAGAAATACAGACTTTAATTATCTATTTATAAATAAAGATGTTAAAGAAGGAAAAATATTTTATTAGTGTTTTACTAACAATATGGGGGTCATTTAATCGACCATTCACATTTTCAAATACTAGAAGATCGAACAGAGAAGTTAGAAAAATAAAAATATCGAAGCCGCGGAAATACAAATTCTTTCCTAGGGAAAGAATTCAGTTGGCTGTTTCTGCAGCTTCAACATTTTCTCCACTGTGGTGCGAAAGTTACAGATCAGGTTAAGGTAAGTGTGCAAATGTGACGAATGTTGGGGTTAGGGTGCGGGTAAGGTAAGTGTGCGAGTGCGACGGACATTGGAGTTAGCGTACGTTGCAAGTGTGACGGATGTTGGGGTTAGGGTGCAGGTCAGGTAAGCATGCGAGTGTGACGGACGTTGGGGTTAGGGTGCAGGTAAGGTAAGTGTGCGATAGTGATGGACTTTAGGGTTCGGGTGCGGGTAAGGTAAGTGTGCGAAAATGACAGACTTTAGGGTTAGGGTGCGGGTAAGGTAAGTGTGCGATAGTGACGGACCTTAAGGTTAGGGTTTGGGTTAAGGTTAGTGGATAGATAGTTGAGTATGTAAGGTTTAGTGTAGATTTATTAGGTTTTTGGTGTGCTTGTGTCTGTTTTTCGGAACAACAAATTGTTTCCCTAGGAAAAACTTTGCTGTTCTGAGGTTTCAATATCATATTTCGAACTTCCAAGTTTGAACATATGGTGTTTGAAATTTTGGAAGTTCAATTATATGACATAGACCCCAATATGGACTTTTCAAATATCAGTTTTTTAAATACAAGAATGTTATTAGAGTTAGATGTAAATGATTCTATGCTATGTATAGGTAGATAGAATACTAAGAAAGTTAAGGTTAAATCACCTTATTATGGGAAATCTCCGGGTTCTTCCTATCTCAATTAAGACAGCTAAATACAAGTTATTCATATGTTATTAAAAACAAAGATTAAATGAAGTACAGACTACCATTATTATGTCTCGTAAAAATTAAGTGATATTAAACCATTTGTCTTTTAGCTTCTTCTTTTTCTCATTAATCATCCATCCAACTTTTTCAGCCTGTCTCTTTAAGGAAAAACTGTTCATGTCTATATCTTCCACTTGTTTTAAAATGTTTTTTGATGATATGTTAAAGCAGCATCAGGGTCTTCAAAGAACTTGCACCATCAAGTAGGAATACTTTCAGTCTTGCAGGCAACAGTAGGTGAACTTTAATTTGTTGTTTCTTAAGTTCTCTAACTAAAGGCAGAAATCATTTTCTTTTAGAATTGACAGCTGCAGAATAATCATTAATGTGACATCCAGCTAATATCCCACTGATTAATGTAATGTCCAGTTAATATCCCACCAAACTGCCACCAAGTAATGCAACGTCCCTTACTATCCTGGGTCAGTACCTAAGGAGATTCAGTCCTCACTACTGACTTCAATGTGAAACTGTCACTTAAACAGGAGTAATATTTCAAAATTTTCCCCTAAGACCACAACAGGAACACCCCGAAGAGCACAACAGGAACACGATCGATAACCTGGGACTGGACTATATTCTTCTGTCCACCTCAAGTATAATTCTTTATTACACACTTCAGAGCAATGTGCCCTAGTTTAAGACCTCTAATACACTTGCACTTAAATTAAATCTCACACATACAAATACTTCTGGGAAAGCCTGACACAGATTTCCAGCTGTGTCCCTTCCCCAAAATAATACGGTAACACTGATACCAATCAGAGTGTCTCCATTCCCTTCTAAAGTGGTGTCCAATTATGAAAATTAAATATTAAAACAAATAGTAGCAAATGACCTAAACAGCCAGGCTTTTGGAGTGGTCTGGGAAGTTATCAAGGCAAGTATAAGCACTCTCAAATCACTAAAGAAAAACATTGATTGTCCAGCCGCAATGTAAGTTAATAAAAAGATATTTAATATTGAGTAAAACGATTAAAGATATAAAATCATAATTTCCAATAAATAAACAGAACTCAATCACCAGGATACTGAAATCAATACTGTACGACAGAGATCCAACATTCAGAAAAAAACTCTAATTGATCTAGCTGATTAGTTATAATTTCCTAGCTAACTAAAGAACACTGTCCCTGATCAAAACTAAATTACTACAACAAAGCAAAGGCAGGCTTACAGTTTTTGGTGAGTCCTTTTTGGGTATCCACTGCACAGTTCAACTGACAACTGTAACTGACAACTGACTACTGACTTCAGCAAGCTTTTATAGACTAGTCTGTCAGCTGTCCCAGTTCTAATTTTATTTTATATTTTTAAATTCAACCAACAGTTATTTTCTAAAAGTTCCTTCATGTCTTTCAGCTTCTGACAGTATGGCATAGCAACTGTCAACATTCTGATAACATCATTTGCTGATCAGTTGAATCTGAGACAGTTTGCAGTTAGAATCCCTCTTCACAAACATGCACAGTAAAAAATGTAAAAAGACACTGTTGAAGTCTTTAATGCATTCTGTTCAAACAGATTATAAATCAGAATGTAAGACCTTATTTACAATATCATAGCTAGCCATGCTGGCATACAACACACAGGACAATTTGAAATTATATACAAAAACTCAGCTAGACATGCTAGCACAAATAACAGTGTCTAATTTCTTCATATTTCTCCCACTCCTGTGACTCAAGCATGGTTTTCAATTGACCCTTGAAAAGCAATGCTTGATAAAAATGAGTCTGTCTGGGAATATCAACTCACTCCTCTCCTGGACAATCCATTTGCACTGGGATTATTAACCCCACTGCAGTGCTCTTTTTCTTCTGAGGAAACTTGGCTGAGCCCAACCTCCACCTCATAATTTGATCCATCCACTTGCACAACAAGCTATTCACTATAATCTGGGCTGGCCAACACAGAGGGTCCTTCCAAAATCTCCTTAAGTTTTGGAATCCCTGTTTGAAATCTGTATTCTGCACTACCTCATCTGGTTTATTTTTCTAGTTGGGTCAGTAGAGGGTGCAGGCATTGTACCACAACTGGGCACAAATGTCCACAGTATCCCACTGTCCCTAGAAATGTTCACTTGCTTTTTAGTAACTGGAACTGGCCACACTTGAATAGCTTCTACTTTGATAAGCTCTGGCCTAATTTTACCACTCCCCACTCTGTATCCTAAGTAAGAGACCTGTGCCATAACCACGTAACACTTACTGGGTTTAATGGTTAACTTTGCCCTTTTAAACTGGTCTGCAAATGCCTGTAGCATAGTCTTTAATGTAGAGTTTAATGTCTCCACAAGATCATTAGTTTGGGGACAGTAGTGGATGGTCTTTAATAGTAGTGAATGGGCGGCTGCAGTGGTGCAGCGGTTAGCGTTGTCACCTCACAGCAAGAGGTTCTCTGGTTCAATCCTTGGCTGGAGTACCTTCTGTGTGGAGTCTGCATGTCCTCCCTGTGGTCACATGGGTTTCCTCTGGATGCTCCAGTTTCCTCCCACATCCCAAAGACATGCTGTAGGTGGATTTGACACTCTAAATTGGCCCTAGGTGTGAGTGTGTGCATGTGTGTGCCTTCTGTGGAAGGTTGGGCGCAGGGTTGACAACTTGACACTGTAAAACTCCACTGTCAATCATGAGTGGACAGGTGATCCGCTGTGGTGACCCCTAACTGGGAAAAAGCCAAAAGAAGACGAAGAAGAGCACTCAACTTTCCTCACTGTGTAGAGGAAAACAGTTTCTAGCACTTAACAAATAAGCACCTATCCAGGCATGTCTAAGGGTCAGCCCCCGGTGTTTTCTCCTGTCTACCTGATGAACCTGATGAATCTGGGCATCTTGGGGCAATGCAGTAATTGCCTCATGTACACAGTCAACCCTCTCCTCCTACCACCCAACACTACAACCTGTGAGAGATGCACTTATATAGCCAAACTGGAAGCAAAGCTCTCTTCACCCAAGACTGGACTAGACAGTCAAGAGGAGAAGGTAAACACTTGCACCACACCACACTCAGCACATAGTCCCTCAAAACCTACACCACCAAAACACACACACAGAAACACAAAACACACACCTACATTTGCGGAGGCTCTCAGTAAAACCTGCTCAAGCAACAGGGACCTCCAAAGCAGAAACACAAGCAACCTCCACCCCCCAACACAGCCCAAATGACACATAGCCCACAAACTCAGTGTGCCACTCAACCACAGCCCATAAGGCATAACAACGTACACAACACTCTAGTCATAGGTGACTCTATAGTCAGGCACACTGATGTTCCACTCACCAGGCTAAACAAGGAGAAAGTTGCTGTCAGCTGCCTGTCGGGTGCCAGAATCCACCACATAACGCATGCACTCAGGTAACTCCACAACAAGTACAAATATGACTCTGTCATTGCCCATGTTGGTGTGAATGACCTGAGACGTACCTCCTTTGACTACATGAAAAGGGACATGGAGGAGCTGTCCGATCTTGTAGCCCAGGCAGATATGACCCTAGCCCTGAGTAGCATCCTGCCATCACCCAGAATGATACCACAGTACAAGGACAAAATGATTGACTTCAACAATTGGCTAAGCTTCTGGTGTCATTCTAAGGGGATCCAGTATCTGTCTGCCTGGGATGACATGATCGACAAGCCACGATGCTTTGCCAGAGATGGCCTGCACCTGTTGCCCCTGGGATTCCGGATACTGGCTAAGGCTCTAGCCACCCCATAGTGCCTTTTTTAGGCAAGGTTCAAATGACAAATTCACCACCCTAACAGGTGCAGGCAAGAAAAATCTGAGGGTATTCCTACTCAATGCTAGAAGTCTAAACCTCAAAATGCACTCTCTTGAGGCACTCCTTAAAATGGAGAACATCGACATCTGTGCAGTGACAGAGACCTGGCTTAAGACACCAGAGAGTAACCCTGCATTACCAGGCTATAATTCATACCACACCTTTCGGCCACCTAACCTGAACTGAAACACTAAAGGCAGAGGCGTGTCCATATTCATTAAGGATATCCACATCTCCAGGCTAGTTGCTCAGCATAATGCATCTGAGATTATCCAAGTGCAACTAACTCTGGGCAAGACCGCAATCCAAATTGTAGCTTGCTACAGATCCCCCACCATGTCCCAGGATTCCCACTCCTCATTTCTTAATACACTGGAAAATATTAGGGTACAAACTAACACCTTACTAATGGGCGATTTCAACTACCCTACCATTAACTGGGAACACTACTCATGTACCAACTCTTGTGCTCAACGTTTTCTGGAATTCATAAATTCCAATGCCATGGATCAACTTATCCACACACCCCCACCAGGGGCAGCAATATCCTAGACCTGGTTATTACCAACATGGGCAACCGGTGCTCCACACCAGAGGTCAATTCCTGGTTGGTCAGATCCGATCATAAGCTAATCACCCTAGACATCCACATCCCTCCCCCACCCCCCATTAGTGAAACCACAGTAAAAAATTTCTCCAAAGCCAACTTCACGCTTCTTAAGACAGAAGTGGCAAACTTCACGACGCCCATGCTGACGGACAATAGAGATATGACTGCTGAATCCTACACAAATGCACTTTATAAGCACTTACATGAGTGCATGGATCATGCAATCCCTAACAGAACCAAGATGCTATCCTCCAAAAAAAGGAAGCCAATCTGGTGGTCCCCTGCCATAAACAAACTCTACAACAGAAGAAAGAAACTGTTGCAAAAAAGAGTAAAATCCCATAATTGGAGAAACTCCCTGGTCAGCTTCAGTAAGAATCTGAGATCCCTCATAAAATCCTCCAAAGCTAGTTATGAAAACAAAATCGCCACTGACTCTAAAGACAACCACAAAGCATTCTATAGCTATGTCAAGATTCTAAATGGGAACACTCAGATCTGCTCTGAGTTACAGCACAATGGCACTAAATATACAGAACCAACGGATATTGCCAACATCCTGGCAGATAGGTTCAGTGCTAACTTTACCCCTCTGTCATCCCCTAAAGGGCCCATCTCTATACCAGAAGAATGCAAAGTTCCTGTAATCACAGCTGCACAGGTAAAAAACACACTATCCAAAGCCAATAACACAACATCCATGGGACCTGACAACATCCCAGGCTGTGTTCTACATGAACTACAGAATGAACTGGCACCCCACCTAAGTACCATGTTCAATCATAGCCTCACCTCAGGCTATGTGCCCACTGAATGGTGCACAGAGTCAGTTATCCCACTCCACAAAGGGGGAGCCACCACAGACCCCGGAAACTACTGCCCCATTAGCCTAACGAGCCTGGTCTGCAAGGCTATGGAGCGTATCATCATGGAACTTATAAACAATGACATTGGTAATCTCCAAACTCAGGACCCCACCCAGTTCAGGTTTGTAAAAGGCAGATCATGTCTCCTAAACCTGATAGACTTCTTTGAAGCAGTCACCAAAGCCATAGATGAGGGTAAGGTGGTTCACACAGCCTATCTAGATCTCGCCAAGGCTTTTGACACCATCCCCCACTCTGGAATTATAGATAAACTCACTAAACTAGGTATAAATCCCTATGTCACAAGATGGGTTGCCAACTGGCTCACTGACAGAACCCACACTGTGAAAGTAGCAGACTCCAAATCCAGCTTCAGACCAGTGACAAGTGGAGTACCACAGGGTTCAGTCCTAGGTCCTCTCCTGTTTGGTATCTACTTCTCTGAAGTACAGGCCAACACAGAAGGTCTTTGGATAATGAAGTTCACAGATGACTGCAAACTAGGAGCCATAATCAAAACTCCAAAAGATGTGGACATCCTACAAAAGGGCCTTGCTGAGAGAGATGCCTGGTGTCAAAGCCATGGCCTCAAGCTCAATGCCAAAAAGTGCATTGTCATTCCCTTTGGTAAAAACTCAGTACCCATGAACTACCACATAGGTGGTAGTCTACTTAACACCGAAAGTGTGATGAGAGACCTTGAGACACAGGTGGACAGTAGTCTCTCCTTTGATAATCACATCACCACAGTAGTCAGGAAATCCTTTTATGTGGCACACCTCATCACAAAAGGTTTCTCATCCAGGAAAAAAGAGGTCATTGTTCCCCTCTACTCGTCACTCATTAGACCCATTATAGAGTACAATGTCCCTTTTGGTATGTACCTCACAAGACATCTACAACAACTGGAAAGGCCACAGAAATACCTCACAAAGAGGATTACCGGCCTCAAAGAGATGCTCTATGCAGACTGTCTCAAACAACTGTCTCAACCATAGCACCACCACTGCCTTACTCTCCTTTACTAACACTATCCTTCAGCATAAAAACAATGGCTATCTCTCCTCTGCTACTTTCCTAGACCTATCTAAAGCATTTGACATGGTCCAACACAAACAACTTATCTCTGTCCTCAATAACCTATCCTTCTCACAATCAGTCACCAACTGGTTTCAGAGTTACCTGTCTGACTGCCAACAATCCATTGTATGGCAGAATTACATATCTCCCCAACTACCTGTCTCCATAGGGGTTCCCCAAGGATCCATCCTTGGACCCCTACTTTTCTCTGTTTACACCAATAATCTAGCCTCTGCCACCAAACATAGCACACTCATCCAATACGCAGATGACTCAACCATCATCTGCTCAGCCCAGTCCCTACCAAAAAGTCACATGGAAAGCCTTTTCCTCTGTTGAAACATGGTTATCCGATGCCCAATTAATACTCAACCCAAACAAAACTATACTACTCATCTTCCAACCCACCAAACATACTCAAAACAACTCTCACTTTAACATCACAGCAAAAGACAACACCACTATATACCCAACTGAACACACCAAATTACTAGGAGTGGAAATAGACAATAAACTAAAATTTGACATTCACATATCCATGACCATAAAAAAAGTCCACAAACAACTAGGAGCATTATACAGAAATAAACAATTTCTCACCAAAGCAGCAAAGATTTCAGTAGCAAATTCCCACCTTATCTCCACCCTACTTTATGCCTCTCCAGTATATACCAACCTAAGGCAATGTGATCTCAACAAGCTAGAGACCTGCTACAACAAAATCACCAAATTCACCACAGGGGCATCCTACCGTAGTCACCACTGTCTCTCACTTGCTGAACTGGGCTGGCTTGAACTCCCTCACCTCCTTCAGTGGTATCAACTCTCACTCGCCCACAAACTAGTAAACCATCCACTAAATGTCCCATCCCTCCAGAATCTACTCCAACCCTATCACACCACCAGACCACTAAGATCCAGCAACAAAAATCACTTGCAGATCACTAAAGCCAATAACTCTGCTGGTGAAGCACTATTCTCTTGCACCATAGCCAAATTATGGAACTCACTCCCACCCACAATTACCTCCGTACCATCTTGCACCAACTTCAAAACTTTATTAAAAGCGCACCTAAAAACATGCTGGCTATGCCCTTGCAACTCCCACTCTAATATCATCCACCCCATCCAACTACTACCTTTCTTTCACCTCCACTAACTACCTTGATGATAGCAAGCTCAGATGCTCATAAGCCTAGTACTTATTATACAGCAGGAACTTCTCATTGTTACATTTGTTAATGCCTGTTATGTACTTTACTGATAAAGATTCTAGTTGTCTACTGATGTACTATGTTCTTCATCTGTAAATATGTTGTAAGTAATTTCTATGTTAAATTGTTAATCGCTATGTAACCCAATGTAACTACTGTCTGTTTATTTTACTGTGGCGCTTTTCTCCCCGGGCCTCCGCTGAAAATGGACCCACGTCCAGTCGGACACTCCGGGTCAACAAATTTAAATAAATAAATAAATAAATAAAACTGCAGCTTTACTCCGTTGCATATCGCCTACTCAGAGGTGATCTCTGCCTAACACACAAACCTATGTCAAACCCAGAGCTTTTAGACATGCTCCACGTAAAGAAATCCCAATCCCTATGAGCTACACGGTCTAGGGACCTAAACCTCATCACCACAATAAACAGAACATGCTGGAGGGATAGATTCCTGTCCCAGAGACTTCCCATACTCTGGAACAAACTACCTATCTATATCAAACAAAGCTCCTCATTAGCACTCTTCAAGAAAAATCTTGATGATTGAATGGGAGATAGGAAATTCACCCTGGAGATCACTTCTGTGGCTCTACTCGACAGTGGCACAGGAAAATAATTTTCTTGGGTGGCGAAAGCCAGGGTACCTTTGGCTAGGCCAATAGCCTAGTACCTATCTATGAATCTATAAGAAGTGGATGGTCTTTAAATGTTTCATCCCACAACACCTTCACAAATAAGTCAGCAGGTCTGATATGAAGTTGGCACCTTGGTCAGTCAGTATCTCCCTTGGAAACCTACCCTGCAGAAAATTTCTAGCAATCCATTTGCCACCTTCACCACATCAATATCACCTGCAAAAGGAATATTAGGAACTATAGCTAAAAGTGATAGATGGTAAGCTCTAGGCTCTACCAACTGCTTTGCTACCTCACCTTTCAGCCAACCCTTAAGAGTCCACTTTTTATACAACAAATCTTCTCTGCCTTAATATCACATGCACAAGGAATATTAGGGACTATAGCTAGAAGTGGCAGATGGTAGGCTCTAGGCTCTACCAACTGCTGTACTACTTCTTCTTCTAGCCCACCTCCAGGAGTCCATCCTTTATACAACAAACCTTTATTCATGTATACAGGCACCCCTCTTCTTTCAGCCTCTGGTACTTTCTTAGCCATCTCCCTCAATATTTGTAATGTAGGGTCCGTAAGTTGAGCCTGTCTCAACTTTACATTTGTGACCCTCCCAAGTTCCCCTTCCACTGGAAGCATAGTAACTTCTGACAGTTGTGCCTCACTGTCACTCTGAGTACTGACACTCACCTCCATCTTTGCAATCACCGTGTCCAAGGGAACATCAGTACCTACTAGCAGCTGTAGCTGACATTCAGACATATTGCTACAGGATAGCTCCTACTCTGAAACAACCACCACAACAGTCCTGGCTTTGGGTATGAGCACTGTCTTGGTCTCCCCCAGACTACTGTAACTACATGCCTTTCTCCAAGCCTCATTAGGTGCCACTGCATGCACACAAGGCACTGCATCATCACAGTCATTCCCTATCAAGACAGCTGCAGGAATATTCTTAAACACAAGCTCCCCTTCCACTGGAAGTCTAGTAACTTTCAGCAGTTGTGCCACACTGTCAGTCTGGGTACTATCACTAACCTCTGTCCTTGCAGTCACCATGTCCAAGAGAACATCCATACCTAACAGCAGCTGTGGCTCACTTTCAGATATATTGCTATACCATAGCTTCTTCTCTGAAACAGCCACCACATCAGTCCCAGCTTCAGGTATGAGATCTGTCTGGGTCTCCCCCAGGCTACTGGCCCTACATGCTTGTCACCAAGCTTGACTGCATGGTGCATGAACACAAGGTGCTGCATCATCAAAGTCATTCTCTGTCAGGACATCTGCAGGAATATCCTCAAACACACCCACCTGCTTGTTTCCTTTTTCACCCTCCCAGTCAAGATGAACTCTAGCCAAAGATATTTGGAACGGGGTCCCACCTAAAGCTCTGACTGGAGTGCACTGTCCAAGCAAGTAGTGCTCTTCTTTAACCATTGCAGGCTTCACAATGGTTATATCAGAAGCTGTGTCTCTCTTAGCAGTAACCTGTTTACCATCTACTCATATAAGATGTAAATTTTGGTGATAGATTGGCACCCCTGTTGTTTCCAAACAACTTACCACTGCCTGGCTCCCTCACCTTCTGTTTCTCACCTTGCCTCAATGGACATTTGACTGCTATGTGGCCCCTCTGGTTATACTTGAAACATCTAATCCCTAACCGTGTACTTGGACTATTAGTTTCCCCAGTTACTGGTGGACTGTGTTGGAGTTTTTTAGACTGCCCTCATGGGTTTCCTTATGTTAATGCGCAGCACAGGGTATCCCATTCTTATGCACTGGTGTTCTGCTCACTATGTAGAGATCCTCTTTTCTCCCCAACTCCTCTGCAGAGTTACAATCTCTGTCTGTTAACCAGATTCTCATGCCATCAGGCAAAAAACTGTGGGCTTATTCCTTCACCAAAAGGTCTGCCAGTCCCTCTAAAGTTGACCTGACAACCACTCATCCATATGCAAAAGTAAGTGCTTAAATCTGCAATATAATCATGTGCACTTTCATCTGCCTTTCGTCTGTGCTCATGAAACTTTTTCCTATAAGCTTAAGGTGTTAGTTTAAAACAATCTAAAAGGCAGTTCTTAACTTTAACATAATTCAATTTACATCAGACAATTCTGACATGGCCTGAACAGCTTTACCATGGAGTAAGGGAGTCAGGAGCCAAACCCAGAGCTCATGGTCAGCATCACACTGTCATCCCCATCCCTGTATTGAGGAAAAAGCTTACTGACCTTTCCAGCTTCTGAGTCTGTTTATTCCCTTCCCATTACCTCCATGACCCTCTCAAAGGGTAAGAAGTTCCCTTTCATGCCAGTGCTGTCTCTCACTTGCCTTGACTTCTAAACGCCTTAGTCTGTCTTCATATTGACACTGTTTCAACTTAGCTTCAGCCTCCAGACATCTAATTCTCTCTTCAGCTTTCCATCATTTGGCTTCCACTTCATATCAGCACTGTTTCTCCCTAGCCTGCACTTCCAGTTTCCTTAACTCTAGATGGATTCTCAGGTCTTCCAAAGAAAAGGTGGACTGTCCTGTCTCAGCAGGCTGCACATCCCCAATACCAAACTAGATATCCTCTGAATGGCTGGTCTGAGCTGAACCTGCAGCTAAGGTTGAAATCATTGTTTCTTTAGTCAGGTCGGCATGTACCAGTCCACTGACTTCACAGTCCTTGGCCAACTGGTTCTTTGTCAGCTTACTATAGCCTTCTGTTGACATCTTTGCCCACTGTTCCTGACTAACTAAAATTAAATAAAACTGCGGTGAACTGAAATTCTGTATATTTACTTTGTGGCTCTTGAGAGTGCATACCTTAATGGTAACTATCCACAGGCTTCTGAAGTCCAGTTAAAAATCCTACACCACTGGCACCAATTAATGTGATGTCCAGTTAATATCCCACCAGACTGCCACCAATTAATGTGAAGTCCAGTTAATATCCCATTGACTGCAACCAAGTAATGTGACGTCCCTTACTATCCTGGGTCAGTAACTGTGGGGCTTCAATCCTCACTACTAACTCCAATGTGAGACTGTCACTTAAACAGGAGTAATATTTCAGAATTTTCCCCTAACAGCACAACAGAAACATGCTCTATAACCTGGGACTGGACTATATTCTTTGGTCCACTTCAAATATAACTCCTTATTACACACTTCAGAGCAATGTGTCCCAGTTTAAGACTTCTGATACACTCACACTTAAATTACATCCCACACATCCAGCACTTCTGGGAATGTCTGACACAGATTTCCCGCTGTGTCCCTTCCTCAAAATAATGCAGTGACATTGCCACCAATCAGAGTGTATTCATGCCCTTCTAAAGGGGTGTCCAATTAAGAAAATTAAATGCTAAAACAAATACCAGCAAATGAACTAAGCAGCCAGGCTTTCAGAGTGGCCCGGGAAGTTATCAAGGCAAGTATAAACACTCTAAAATCACTGAAGAAAAACACTGATTGTCCAGCCACAATGTAAGTTCATAAAAATATTTAATATTTACCAAAATGATTAAAATATAAAACAGCAATTCCCAGATAAACAAACCAATCACCAGAAAAATGAAATCAGTACTGTAGGATAGAGATCCAGCATTCAGAAAAAACTCCAACTGATCTAGCTGATTAGTTATAATTTCCTAACTAACTAAAGAACACTGTCCCTGATCTAAACTAAATTACTACAACAGAGCAAAGGCAGGTTTGCAGTTCTTGGTGAGTCATTTTTGGGTATCCACTGCACATCTCAATTGACAACTGACAGCTGACTTCAGCAGGCTGTTTTATAGACTAGCCTGTCAACTGTTCTAGTTCTAATTTTCACTTCATATTTTTAAATTCAACCAACAGCTGTTTTCTAAATGTTCCTTCCTGTCTTTCATCGTCTGACAGTAACACATAACAACTGTCGACATTCTGATAACATCTGCTGATCATCTGGATCTGAGACATTTTGCCTTTAGAATATCTCTTCACAAACATGTTCAGTTACAAATGTAAAAGGGCACGGCTCAAGTCCTTAAAACATTCTTTTCAAACAGATCATAAATCAACGTATAAGAACTTATTTACAATATCATAGCTAGTCATATTGGCATACAGTATACAGGACAATCTGAAATTATATACAAAAACTCAGCCAGACATGCTAACACAAATAACAGTGTCTAATTTCTTCACAACCAAAATGAATCATTTTGTCATCTATTTTGAGTGGAGATTTTGCCCAGGCAGTTTTTGGGATTAATTCCTTGACATGAGAAGACAAAATCTCACTATTTTAGATCTTGTAAATGTGTTTTGTTTTTTTTTTTTTGCAGAAAATATAGTCAAAGACCTATGTGATCTCTCAATCCTGAATAACATTGCTTCAGGTAGGTCTATTATCTTCGGAAGCCAGGATGTTAGTAAGCTTATCATGTTAGTCCCTTCTATTTTTTTACCTGGTGAACCAAAATGCAGATATTATTTCTGTGGGACCTATTCTCTAAATCATTAATTTTGTTCAGCAAAAGAGTATTTTGTTTTAATAAAAATTCAAGGTTATTTTCATCTTCATTTGGTCTGTTTTCCATGTCATTCAGGAAGTCCTCAATGCCAGATATTTGTGACTTCTGTTGTTGAAGAGCTTCCTGGATTTGATCCATTTGTTTTGAACATTTTTTTTTTTGAAATTATATAATTTTGTGTCCATTTTATCTATCTTCAAACATAGTTCCTGGATATTTGTGAGACCTGACTATAGTTCTTTTTTAAAGGATGAGTCCTGCACAGCTGTCTTTTCCAGACTGGATTTATGAAAGATTCTCCAGATAAAATTTTGACAGGAAAATATTTAATAATCAGAAAAAATCTTTGATATAATCCTAGAGAACACTTTAAATTAGTGAAAATAATTGTTTATAAAACTTTAGGATTATCTAGAAGATTTTGTAAAACTTTAGGATTATCTGGAAGATATATTTCCTGTCAGAAACATTAAAAGTAACAGAGCAAAGGAGTTCTGCTGCTACTCAGTCAACATCCTAGCCACACCCCCATTCATCAACTTCCTTGACTGTTTGCCATTGCATTATTCATTTGCATCATTAAATACTGATACAAGCATGTTGCATTTGTTCACTAATCATATTTCTTCTCTGTCATAAGTGGTGTTGAGGGAGGCTAAAAACAGATGTTTGTCAAAAGGGAGCTACATGAAAATACTTCCATATTTGCATGCTGAATGCTATGGAGAGTAAGACCAGCTGGTAGGGCATAACTAAATAGACCTGGATCTGCAGATCATAGTCCTCTAGTTCCACAAGATCACCACTTCCATTACAGGCATTTGTAAGGAGACCTGCAGTGAATGAACCATGGGGCCCAGAAGTTAATGGATGGAAGAAAAACAAAAAACAAAATAAGGATGTTTTTGGGTGCTACAGATAAAGTAGTAGCTTTATGGTTTGTAGAAATACACATCTTCATTGGAACTAAGGCATCCAAAATGGCAATTTATAATGATCAGACTGCTAAGTCTGAGACTTCCATTGAATACAGACTTGTTCTATTTTCCAAGATACCACAACCTCAAAATTAGCTGTAAAGAAGTAGGAGTGCAAGATGCATAGGATATCTGTTTTCTGCGGAAAATATGTCATTCCCATATCCCAACTGACAAAAAGACTGCACTTATCCCTCACTGCCTACAACTGACCTGTTATTTTTATAAAGTGTCCAGTACCCTGACATGTTCAATCACTGGATGGGTCTTCTCTATGTAGAGGAGAATAAATTTACAAATGTGAGCCACGAGACCAGGCCACCCTGGTCTGATTCATTATGGGGCAGTGGGTACAGTACTTGTATTATGGGCATGCTGCTATTTTGGAGACTGCATCCTAGCATTTGTCTGGGCATAAATGAATAATTAGGAAAGTGGCATTATGCAGACACACGTGTTTTCAAGCATTTTCTTATGTTTATATCCTACTTGTTACTGACAGAGATTAAATGGTGATACTGTAGGTTTCTACAGGGCTTATTACCATAGGCCTATAGTCAAACCTTTCCTCAAAAGCAGTGAAATGTCATTTTACCTGTTCAGCTTATTCTGCACTAGTTAACCCTTTCATACCAATGATACTATGTAAATAAGGGCTTGCAGTGCTATGGGCAATTGCCTTATTAATGCATGATCAGGCTGACTAAAAACATATTTGAAAATTTCTGAAACATCATTTTGTCTAGTAAACACTTTTAGTGTATGAGCTATATCAGTGCTGTCTGGCTGTATGTTCATCTCCAACTGTCTGGCAGTGGGATATAAATATATATACATGAACTTTAGATGTTTGAGAAGGCAACGTCACTATCCTCAGTTCTGGTTACTCTTGTGAGCATAACTTGCAAAAACAGGTGTGATAATGATGGTTGCACATGCTTTATAAAGCCAAATAGCAAAATAGTTGGAAAATAATTTGAATTCCATTAAGATTCAGGCTGAAACAAACCTGCCATCTTCCTCTGTTATAAAAATATAAATGCTACATTTTCATTGGTTTCTGAATGATAATTTCTGAATTATATCTTTTTTATAGTACTAACAAGAAGTCACTGCAAAAAACACAGGCTGCTTTGAAAACAAGGGGTCAATGCACAGTGTTGCATTCTGGTTGTGCCATTGTTACTGGTGTGCTAAGCTGGTTTGATTCTAGGAGTCAGTATATAGAAACATTTTTTTAAGAAGCATCACACTGTAGGTTATGCAATTTACAAAAGTAGAACTTTGCTACTGAATTATTATCCATGCAAATTAGTTGTAGGTTTTGACACATAAAGGCACATTTGTTTTTATTTTTCTGTTTTATTTCATATCTGCTTCTTATACATCTGTTTGAAATCTATATTATTCTCTTCCCTGAATCATCATTAATAAACTTTTTTTCTTCATGGGCAATAAAATTGAGATCTTGAAAAACTGGTTCAGAAATATGAAAAGAATATTGTTATCCTCACATAAAGTTCAAGTTTTTCATGACAGCTTTCTCAGATCTTCCCCAAAGACAGATGGATTTTCAGCAGGTATGACACCAGCTCTTGGGATTTGACTTTTTTACAGCTTTCTCTTAATCTTTTCAGACTCTACTTGGAAAAAAATATATCAGTGGAATACCTTGATTTATTGTATTCTGCCAGAGCTAGATATTGAGCGCTGCTTAAGATGCTGTACCTAAACACGACTTCTTGATTAACCGATTTAATGGCCGATTACAAAACCTATGAATTTAGCAAACAATCTTATTGTTTCTTTAAGACCCACATCCAAATGCCAATAGTTAAATAATAGTTCACATTTCTTAGTACAAAAAAGATTTGGCTGAAGTTAGGGTCCCTTTTCTGTAAAGGAATGTGCCAGACAAGTGTAAAAAATGTCATGGCTTAAAAAGTACTGTAACATGAAAAAGATGATAGACAGACGTCCAGCTGACAAAACTGAAGACACAAAAATATTGCTCAGGCCGTTTATATCCCATGAAATATTTGATACTAGTAGAGCAATATTAATTAATTTAACAGATTAAAATTGATATTTTATAACTGCCACAAAGCAAATAAGTATTTCAATAGTAAATTAAATAGTACATTAAAAGAACAAAACTAAACTGATCAGAGAGGAAAGGGGGATGAAAATATATAACCAATCAACAAAAAGAACTTGTCACGCCATACAGAAAGATATGACAGAACAAAAGGTACTCCGTTTTTAAGTTTATTAATGGCTTTCAGTGTTTGAAGTGGTGAAGGATTTCGTCATGGTTACTAGCTCATATGATAAGCTAGATATCAGATTGTTGATATGAAAGAAAAAATAAACCCCTCAAACCCAAACACCCATAAAAAACTGCTGAAACAAAGTTCTGACATTTTATGGTCATATAGATTATTAAACACCTAAATAATCTGTAATTAGAGTCATATGTTAAATCAGAAATTAGCGTTGATAGCATATTTTGACTGGACGGTAATCAGTGACATACTAAGGTGAAAATCCTCTTATAAAATAGTAGGGTGAGATTCATAACTTATTCAGGTTGCAAAATAATATCCAAAGGTCAGACCATAATAAGTTAATAATTATCATCCATTACTTTAGCAACAAATGTATGAAGTTATGGCACATTTTCATCTGCTGAAACTGCAGACATTTATTCAAGATACTAAATGATAGCTTGCCAAGCAAACACTTCCTTGCTGTGCTTTGTACATTACATATAGCATTTTCTGAGTAGGAAGAATATATTAGTAATGTGATGCACGGGGGTACAATGTCTAAACAGTTTACCCTCCCCTTTTTAGTTTGTCCAGCAACTCCCTAACATGTTAAACATGTCCTTGCCAGGACTGTATATAGATTGTAATATCATCATGATAAGCAGGAACATAGTTTTCATTTCTGGCTATGATACAATCTATCAATTTCTGCTAAGATGTTAGGAGTTTCACTATTCATTCCAAGCAGCATTTTGATGAAGTCATATAACCCCAAAGAGATCACAAAAGCTGACATCCATCTCTGCAGGCATAAGAAGTATCTTCATGTGACCCTTGATCAGGTCAGCGATAGTAGGATACTTAGCCCTATCCAACAGCTCTTAGGCTTCGTCTGACCTGGGTAGGAAGTAAGCATCTGACTCTGCCTATTCAGTTTCATGCAGTCCACAAAACCTGGTGCTGCCATCTGTCCTTAGCACCCCCCACAAGTGAGATACATGGAATGTGGGCTGTCTGGATTACCCTCTAATCCAACAGGTTGTTTGTTATACTAAACCTTTAATTGCTGCTCTGGTTTTGCTAGGTACTCCTATAGGTTCATAGGTTGTTAACAGGCTAATGACCACTAGGACCCTTACAAGCCTAGCCATGCACCCCAAGCCATTTGGGCTCTGAATATCATGGGTGTCTATATAGTGGTGGCATGTTAGTAGGAAGGTAACTAAGGATTTATAGAGGGGCTATTAGTTAGGATAATATTTTTCTTATTTATGTCTTCTGTTCATAAGGTACATGGAGATAAACCAGGGGTAAATTTATAATTTCCCATCCAAATGGCAAGGTTTTGTTTGAATAGTGTCAGGGACAAACTTTATTTTACATAGATGGTGAGCCTATTCCATAGTGCAGAGTTCCTTTGGGATACATATCTGTCTCTCCAGCATGTTCTGCTTATGTCACAAATGAAGTTGAGATCTCTGGATTGAGTATCTCTAATGTTGTGCATTGAAGCAGATCCATCAGGGCTGGGGCTGGAAAAGCCCTGTAAACCAGGTAAAGATCCCATCTCGCTAGCCTGTAGGAGACTGAATAGAGAGACAGAGCCTTAGTGTAGGACAGGGTATTCATGCTCTAAATTTTCCTGGTGAAAAACATTTGTGGGCATTTCAGCTGTTGCAAGAGTCTGGTTAGATACTTGCCAAAGGGGCACGCATTGCACTCAGTAGTAGGTCTGATAAGCGCCAGGTAGAGTAGTCTTATAACTTCCTTGGACCTGGATGCCACACCCTTACCTTTAAGTTGGGTGACATAGAATGATTTTCTTATTATCTTATCTATGTGTTGGCCGAAGGCCAGTCTACATACATTTCCAGATCCCTTGCTACTGGGTCTACTCTTAGGGGCATTTTATATCTGAAGTAATTAACTTGGTTTGATGGTTTCCTAAAGGGCATTATAATGCAAATTTTGGCATTGACTTTTAGACCATGGCATCAGTCATTTGTCTGTGTTAATCCACTTGCAAGATGTTGGTGTCATGGAGGAAATCTATAATAGCTCCCAATTTACAGTCATCTGAGAACTTGGTGACCCAGAGTCCTTGAGGTTTAGCCCTGACTTCTAAGAAGTAGATGCCAAACAGGAGCAGGCCCAGCACAGAGTCATTCTAACTGGTCTCTTGGTTGAGGTGGTCTCACTGATTCTGGCTTCTTGGGTTCTGTCTGTGAGGAAGCAGCCAATCCAGAAAGTTATGAAAAGACTTACATCTAGCTTGCCAACAATGCCTGAGTGGGGTATTGCACTGAATGCCTTTATCAGGTGAAGATACATAGTATGCATTGTTTTACCCCCGACCATTACCTTGGTGAACATCTCAAAGAAGTCTATCAGTTTCAGTAACTAGGATGTTCCTTTAACAAAGCCAAATTAGGATGGTTCCAGTGTCTGTATGTTGACAATGTCCTTGTTTATCTTTTATATGCTAATTCATTCCATGGCTTTGCATATTAGGCTTGGTAGACTGATGGTTCTATAGCTCCCTAGGTCAGTTGATCGTCCGCTCTTGTGGAGGGGAATGACTGTTGTGTTTTCCATTCCATTGGAACGTAGCATGTTTCAAAGATGTCTCTGCTAACAGCTGGTTGAAGTATGCTGAAAGGAATTTCACCTGGTGGAGGTGGGATGAGTGGGGGTATGAAATTTGAGTTGAATTTATCAGCTAAAAGATTTGCTATGTCACCCTGACTGTTGAAGGTTGTGACGTTCACAACCAGTTTAGCACAGTGTTGTGTGTTACCTCTAAGTTTCCAGACATAGCTGAAGAAGGTATTCTGATTATCCTTAGCCTGCAAGACTATCCTGACCTCATAGTTGGCCTCGCTGGACTTAATTAGACCTCTTAGCTTCTTGTTTAGTTGTGTAAGAGAGCACTTATTTTTAAGAGAATTGCTCTTGCTGATTTTGACCATGACTTTTCTTTTATTATGTACCTTGTTTAGATGAGTAGTCCACCAGTGTGGTTTATTTTTAGTGCTTATTTTGGATTTATTTCTGTTAGGTATGATGCCCTCTAGGCAACCATTTATTTGTTTGTATAGGGATGCTGAATAATTCTTATTGGGCTGCTGTGGTGTCGGGTTTGGGGAGAGCTTTGAATTTTGATGAACTTTCACTTAATAGGATGCAGTTTGCCTTTGAATAGTTCCTAACTGTTACTGGCTTAGCTGGATTCCCTGGGTTGATTTTTACTTCAAATGTGACAGCTTTGTGATCTGACTTCACTAATGAGGATGTGGTTTTGCGAGGGGGGGAGCAATGCTCTCCCATGTTGGTGAGTACCAGAACCAGTATATTTGATCCTCTAGTTGGAAAATGCGCTATCTTTTCCAGGGTGTTTGTGATCATAAAGTCCAGGAAGCAGTGCGCCTGTGAGTTTGAGGCAGTATACATTTCCCAGTTAATAGAGGGGTAGTTGATGTTACCCATAAACAGAGTGTTTAGTTGGATGGTGAGTGCCTCTAGTAGGTTTAGGTAAGAGTCATGAGACTCTATGGGCATAGATGGTGATCTGTAGCTAGCCATGATATGGGGAAGAACCTTATTTATGGTGACTTGTACATGGATGAGCTCTATGGTATCATCCCATTTAACTAACCTGGAGGTATGTTTGCTGCTAACGTCGATCTAGACACCTCCACTATTGGCCCCAGTCTTTGCTGTTGCTGGTCTAAATGTGTGGAAGGCACTGTAGGCTTGCACATCTGGAGTACAAAGTACCCATCATGGCACAGATGTCTACATTCTCCAGAGTGACGAGAGCTTGAAGGGTGTGTAGTGTTTTATTTAGGCTCTGAGCATTGAATAGTAACATCTTAAGGTTGCTTTTAGACTTTTTCACTATGTTGGTAGCTTTGTCATTTTGGCATTACCTAAAAAGGTTCTGAGGGAGTGGATAAAGTTTTAGCCAATATCCAAAAGCCTAGAGGGGACAGGTGCAGTCCATCCTTAGCAAAGCACTCACATGATCACAGATATTGGATCCCCCTGGAGTGACTACAGAAAAAAAGCCAATTATTAAAATCAATCATTTTATGTTTATACTGTGGCATCATCCTTGGTGAATGTAGAATGTTGCTCAGAGCAACGCTAAAACCTATCTGTGATGCATTTTCTGACATATCAATTATGTTTCTTTTCATGTAGTCCAGTGAGGTACATCTCAGATCATTTATACCCACATGGACTATGAAAGAATCATATTGGTGCTTGGGGTGCAGAAACTTGAGTGTGTGACATATATTGTGGATCCTGGCTCCAGATAGGCAACTAATTATTATCTTCACCTTGTCTTACCTGGTGAGTGAGGCATCTCTGTGTCTCACAATGGAATCTCCTATGACAAGTGTATTAGGCAAAGTACATTTTTGTCATATAGGCTTTTCACTTGGGCGACCATTGGATGTCGGTTTATGTGAGCTATTTGGTATTCCTTTTGGTGCATGTTTTAGTGCTTGCTGAGGAGCAGTGTTGCCATTAGGTGACACTGGTGGTCTCTGAGATCTGGGAAGGTTTCTTTTAAGCATTTCAGCATAAAACTATCTGTGTGTATGGTGAGCGGTATGTGTGAGGGATGTAGTGTGGGTATTCTTGATAACCTCGTTTGTACGTGAAATTTTTGCATCCAAGGATGTTGTGTATTTACATCTGTCACATACCGTGTTATTTTCTTTAAGGATTAAGAACTGAGAACATGAGGCAATTGCTACATTGCCTTGGGCTGCCCAGATCTACCAAGCTGGCCACAGAGACATTTGGAAATTACATATCCATGTTGTGTGTTCCTGTAATAGGTTGGGCAGTTTAGGATTAAGGATTGGATTTTAAGAGGGGTCTCCCAGGGTAGTCTCTGGTATTAAGGGCAAGATGTTATATAGTGCTAGGATATGGTAGTGCTATTTGATGCACAAACTAGTTTCTAGCATTAAGGGCAAGATGTTATATAATGCTAGGATGTGTTATTGCTATTTGATGTGTAAGATAGCTACTTTAAGCTTACTTCCACACAATGACACACTGTTTAACTGGTTTTAGATCTAATCCTAAGTATAATGAAATTTTACTGTCTAGGCATTTGCTAATATACAGGGCACTGCCTAACCACTGCTGCCCATTGGGCAGCTCTGCAACAAACTTGCCTGATTTAAAGCAGTGAAAAAAAGCTTGAAAGCTGATACCTATGCTCTGTACAAATAAATAAGCACAATTTGAGCTTCCTGCAGTGCTTTTCAACTCAGAGAGACCAGAAAAAACACCTTCTGCCACAAGATGAATGATCCTGTAATTTCTTAATGTAAAAGCACAGCAAAAGCAGCTCTCAAGTGCTGATTAAACAACAAACAACTACCAAACAACTAACTCCCTGCCTAATTTGCCCTTATGTAAGGAGATTTGGAGGCTCATAGAACTAGAAAAAACAACAAACAGAGAAATAAATGGGTTAAAAATGCTCAAAAACAGTAGTGATCACTGTTTAAAGCAAGTACAAGTGCTGTAAATCAAGAAATATTCTTAAATTAGCATGGATGGCTCTGGGTGCAGTTGAAACACAGAAAAAGCATTGCAGAGTTCTCTGACCTGTACCAACCCCATGATCTTCTCTATCCTAGTTCTGAAGTTTATGACACATCCCATAACATAATCTTTGGGGAATCACAGTCACAATCCCATTCATCACAAGTTAAATCCAGAGATCCCCTCATCCTATAATCATACAGTATCTCAAATGGAAAAGTACCTTTGAATTCCTGGGGTACTTACAGAGGAAGGACAGCTATTAGTCCCACTCTCACTTCTAATGTTTGGAAAATGCTCTCAACATAGTCTTTCTCTCTAAAGCCATTGGTTTGTGGTTGTTATGGGGCATTCGTTTCCCCCCAAGTCTGCATCTTGAATTACCTGCTTGTCACACTGAAAAATCATTGTACTGTGTCTTTTGTCGATTACACATTGATAGTTAAACTGTGGTGATCATGGAACTAATGTATTGGGAGCAATAACTAGAGAGGGGAAAGGTAATAGAAATGGATGAGGCCAAGAATTCATTTGGACTGCAGGTTATAGACTACCTTCCCTATTAGAGATTGATATCAGAGTATAGGCAAAGAGAAAGGGACAGGGGAATCCTAAGTGAAATACTTGCTATGGTAGTGTTTTTAGTTGAGTGTAGAACATAAGCTGCTGTTAAAAAAGAATAATTAAAAGGGTATATAAAATATTGCATAATAACTATAGGAATTAATCAAAGGAGGTTAGAAAAGATTGGGAAGAGAGACTGGATAATTAATTCTCAAGGAAATAATATGAGGACATACGTATGGCTTCCCAACATACCTCTCAACCACTTAGAGCAAGAAATCTGGACAAAGCTATAAATAAAAGTAGGATAAAGGCCCAAAAATAGGGAACATTTTTAATTATTGCTCTTACAAACTTAGAAAGTTGATAGAATAATGGTTTTCCATTAGCATTAATTTTCTGAAGGTTATAAAGTCTGAAACCCAAATGTCCGTCATTATTTTCTAACCTTTAATGATTTACCACTAATTTGCCAGAAAACTACAATTTTATGAAAAATGGAACAAAAATATGAGGCCAAAATCTGAACATTCTGTGGAAATCTGTATAGTTGAGAGGTATGCTCCCCAATATGCAACAAAGTCTAAAAGATTTAAGATTTTTGCTTGGAAATGTTTGCATAGCTACTGTATTTTTATACTCCAAGCAGACAACAAAAAATTTTCCTCTGATAGATGGCAAATGTTGGAGGTATGACGAGGAAGAAAAAGATGATTGGGTCATATGTTCTGGATATGTAAAGAGTTGCCAGGCTTTAAAAATCCCCTATGGAATACTCTGTCAGAAATATTGTGTGAGTAAATGGGTGTAACTAAGGAAATTATTTTTTGAACTGGGATATAGGATCTGTATTGCCTAGACATAGTCTAAGGTCTTATTAAGTTTAATTCTGGTAGTTGCCAAAAACAAAAAGCAATTACTGGAAATGGAAATCAAAGTCTAAACCAACCATATTTGAAGTAGTAAATATTGTAACAGAGATAAAATAACTGGAAGTGGGATCTTAATAAATGGTTAAGAGATAATTATGTAGAAGAAAATTGAAATTGTGGGAACAATACATGCAGAATAATATTTTGGAGGAAGAGTAAGGTTTAAGGGACGGCAGTAACTGAGCAATTTATGTAATGGTAGTTGGATAATAATTGTAAAGAAAAACATATCTAACTGTGAACAAGTTAACATGGTTTATTGTCTTTTATATAAATGTATATTTGCCTGTTTCATAAGTGATAATTCAATAAAGGTGTTAAAAGTTTGTGGTAATCACGCCTGCATTTTTGAATCAACGAGCCTGCCTTTCTGCATAATTTTGTAGCACTTGGGTTTGCATTTTTAAAATATTTTTTTTCTGCATTACATGCTGTAGTGCCACATATAGACCAGTATATAACCACTAGTCACACTCCATTTAGGTACAGTACTGTGTTGCACATTTCAAATGTCTGCCACTGCCTTAGGGTATCAAGTAGCATAGTCCCCCACTGTCAAGGTACACCTCTTACCAGTGGTGGGTGGGCTACTAAGAGGCCCCTCAGTGTTCATAGCCACCACCTAAATTGGTTCTTCAGTCAAAGACAAAGACATCACACAGTTTTAGCTTTATCTCCTGTCCTGACAACTTATTTACACTGTTCACATGAGTTGTAGTATCCTATCATTTCTTTTGCAATACACGGCTAAAAGACATTCTGCAAAATCCTAATCCCCATAGGCTGAAAAGGGAATATTCCGGCCTATGGCATGGGATATCCACTAGAGGCCCTTCAGTTTACCAGCTGCTGTACCAGTTCTCCCTCTAGCACTCCTTCCCTGTAAAATAACCCTTTGTCCCAGTATGCATACTCCCTCTGACCTTAAGGATAAAGAACCTCCATGGCTACCTTACTGCAGTTCATAACGTAGAATCTGAAAACTGAGTATCTTACCTCTTACTTTATGGTACCTTAAATTCAGGCTTGTTGTTGCTACCCAAGTCTTTTCCTTGCAATAGCCTGTTTTAAAGGAAACTCAGTAACATTTGACATGTGCGGTTCTGGTTCTGGCTTTCTCCGACTAATTAGCTTCATTCAAAAATAGCCACATCATTAGCTTCAAATGAAGGCATGTGTAATGGCTTGCTCTCACACCAGCTGCCTTCCTGACATGCTTGCCTCCATGACAGACTGTATGTATCTGTAGCATACAAAACATCCCTTGGGATGTCATTGCATACTGCCACCTATTTTTTTAGCTTGTCCCTCTTCCCATTTCAAGTAAATTCTGATCAGTGGTATTTGAAAGCTTTCCATCTCAAGACCTTAAGTGGAGTAGATTGCCATGGCAGTTATTACTCCTTTGTAACCACTACAGGCTTAACAGTAATTATGGCTGATGATATACCCCTCTTGGTCATGTGTCTCTTATCTTCACAGACAGAGTACAGACCATTGTGGTAGTTTGAAAGAGAGGATGTCACCAGACAATGCACCACTGTTGTATTGTTACCTCTGCATACTGCCTCCACTGACTTGTTCCCTACCATGTTGCAGTGGACATTCGTACAGTATATGTGCCATATGGTTGCACTCTAAAATATTTGTGTGTGTGTGTGTGTGTGTGTGTGTGTGTGTGTGTGTGTGTGTGTGTGTGTGTGTACTACAACTGGTGGCTTCTCATTTTAGCAATACAACTTTATATGATTACTTGGTATGTCCCTCAGTTTCCTTTTTGCGTAATGCTAGGTACCCCTTTGGGTGAACGTGTGAGTTTTTAATCATTGTTGAAGCTTTTAACCACGAATAATCATAGATCATATTGTCACATAGGAAAGCAATCACATTGTCAGATTTGCATATCTACTTCTGATGCAAATATTTTATCTATCTATCTATCTATCTATCTATCTATCTATCTATCTATCTATCTATCTATCTATATAAATATCAAAGATGAATTGGTTGAGACATAATACATCCAACAACTTCTCCAAAAACTACTTTTATTGAGTAAAACATTGAACTCTACTGACTGCAAATGTAAACAAACAGCTCACATTTGCAATCAGAAAACTACAAGTACAAACTTATCCCTAATACACAAAAGACAAGCTCTACTCCTCATATATTGTAGATATACCTATAGTAGAAATATGTTAACTATTTTAACACCCTTCCATGGGGGTTCTGACCCCTCACCACTGTAACTTATATATACTATATACTAACTTCATCTCCAACCAATGTCGATTCACTGGGGAATACACAAGTTTCAATAAGCAGCAACTCATCTACAACATAATTCACTTAATTAATGAATGCTATTTCTGTAGATAAATCTCTACTTGACAACGTCATTCTTTGACAAAACGCTTGTAAACCGTATGCATGTATCTATGCATGTATTTGCTGTACTTTGCCAGAAGAAAGCAATTACAAGCTTCATATACTTCTTTGGCATATTGCAGAAAGCAATCAAAAGTTCCACTCATCTTTTTTGACTGAAAAAAACACATTGCAAGTTCATTCACATACTTGCAGTTTATAGCTTTGTTGCAATCCCTGAAACAGAACAGTAGCAGGTTTATATACAAACCTTAGAGTCATAGTGGCCTTGGAAAGAGTGGGCATTTGAGAAGGAGAAATTTGACAATAAAAAGATAATGGACTCTGAAAAGGTCATCTAGGAAGTAGGTTGGAAGAATGAACGAAGGGAAAAGAATTTAGATAGGAAGCAGTTCTGTACAACAGGCAAGGGGAAAGTGGTAAGCAGATTCAATCTGTTTTGGAGAGAGGTTTGGGAAGTATCATATGGACGAATAGATGTCATGGAGTACGGAGTGTTAGACCATACGGTTGTGATGATGGAGATTAACCAAAAAAATTGAAGAACAGGAAGTTTGGTTAAGCTCTGGATTCAGTAAATTCCATGTAGGGTTTGTGTAGAACCTACAGTGAGTGTTATCATGTACAGGAAGTTGTGTCCATTGCAGTGGCATGCAGCCAATATTAATGAAGCTCTGCGCACTTAAACAAGATTTCGCAGCATGCACCAGAGCATCTGGCTGTAAAATCCCTCCGTGAATGCGGATAGCACTTCTGCATACCTCTCAACTGTACAGATTTTCACAGAATGTCCAGATGTCCACCTCATATTTTTGGCCTGTTACTCATAAAATTGTGGTTTACTGGCAAATCATTGCCAAATCTTTGAGGACTGAAGTCAGAAAATAAGTTTATAAGAGCAATATTTCAAAATCTTCCCTATTTTTGGGCCTTTGTCCCATGTTATTTATGGCATTGTGTAATTGTTTAACTTTTTCTCTTTTATTTATTTAAAATTTGTTTACCAGGAAATTCCAACTTGGAACAAAGTCAATTTTCAGTGGAGGTCCAGGGAGAAATGCTCCCGATGTATGTCTTTGTAACATGGAAGAAAACCAGAGCACCCAGAGGAAACCCACACAGATGCAGGGAGAGCATACAAACTCTGCACAGAAGGTACCCCAGCCAATAATCGATCCAGAGAACCTCTTGCTGTGAGGTGACAAAGCAACCCGCTGCACCTTGCATTTTTATTTTGTATTTTTTTTCTTCTGAAGTATGCTCAATATGCCACTTGCTGCAAATGGCTGTGACTATGCTTACCTCATTTGCACAACTGGACCACCCATGTGTCAGACCAACCATGTATCACACATGACCTAGACATCCAAAAATAGAAACCGGATGCATTTAATTAATAATGTTGGGCATTGCATAAACTTGGTAAGTGAAGCTGCACTGCACTAATACCATGAAGTTAACAATGAATGATAATATAGGGGACCTCATGTAACTAATCATGTGGCGACAAGTGTTAAGTCTAGGACTGGATTGCATATGTTCCTGGGTTGTAGTATAGGGTATGCAAATTTTTCTTATACTGTTGTGACATTGCAGATTATACAAATAAATTGCTACATATACAAGTGTTGTTCAACCTTCTTGTGGCAAAAGCTGTACGTTTAGGACTACTGTAAGCATGGTCCTGGGTTTGAATGTTTTGCATTCCATGCACATTTTACTTTACTTTAATTTCTTTATTTTGTTCCATGTCACATTATATTTGCTCTCACTTATAATACCTGACGTAGTTTTGCTGATATGACAATGTTCATGGAAGTATAGTTCTGCTCTCATAGTTGAATAACAGAGCTGCACAATTGGCGGGTTATGAAATAACCTTGAGAATGTGGACTGTCTAGTTTATGATACATTCGAAAAAGCTGCACTCCACTTGCTATCGCACAAATGTACTTGGCTTACCGTGTTCCATTTCACACATGTATACTTGACACACTTAATTTGGTCTAATTGTCTTCACAGCACAATTATGTTGTTGTCACCTCTTTCTCTGGAGCTGACAGTCCAAAGTCAGCTAAGATTCTGTACATGTGATCAGTTGCTATTGTTGAAGAAATGGATAGCTATGGTTCTTTCCTATACCCTTCCTGCACATTCCTGCTTTCCTTTTACTTTGTTTTCCCCCCCTGCTTGCTCCCCATTTCACCATTTTCCTGTCTCCCCCATTTCTTTAAAGAATCTGTACACAATGTGCAGTATCATTAAGCAATGGTAAACAACAGTAAAAGTATCATACACACTTGTAAAAAGGATGCCTACACCCCATTTTAAGCGCAGTACCATCTGCCCTCATCAATAATACATTAACCCATCCAGCCACAGAGTCAGTTAATTAGCAGATGTATTTTATGTAATCAATAGTAATTGTCACATTTTCTCTATAAAGCATGTTTGCATAATGCTAAGCAAGGCTAATAAAAGATAAACTAAATATCAGGAATGAGAATATCACTGAACTGTATTACCTACACCTGCATTCCAAACCAGCTGTATGTGGTCCTAAAAAGATACTTATCACTACTTGAAGTCAATTACTACCTGCAGCCGAAGATTTACTTAAGTAGCAGATGTATGCAAGAGCAGTTTAGTGTGCAATTATCTGTTCAATGTTTAAAAATACATCTGCTACTCTACTGACTCTGTAGCACCATCTTTTAAATGTATTGATGGTATCTTGTTTTGGTTCAGATGGTACTGGGTTCAAATACAGGTATATCTATCCTATACTTTATGTGTAAATCAAGATTATAAATTGTGATACTTATGAATCTGTGTCACCAGCTGTTTATTCACTCAGTGGAATAATAATGAAATGTTTGGTGCTACATGGACGTGGTATCAAATTAAAGTTTATATAACTAATAGTACTTCTTCTTACTGTTGCTTAGCAATGCTGAACATTGTGCACCATTGTGCACAGATTCTTTAAAGAAAAGAAATGGGGGAGACAGGAAAGTGGTGAAAGGGTGAGCAAGCGGGTGTGGGATAAAGTGAAAGAAAGGTAAGGATGTGCAGGAAGGGAGTAGTTAAGAACCATAGCTATCCATTTTTTCAACAGTAACAACTGATCACATGTACAGAATCTTAGCTGAATTTGGACTGTCACCTCCAGAGAGAGGGGTGACAACAACATAATTGTGTTGTGAAACAAATTGGAGCAAATTAAGTGTGTCAAGTAGACGTGTTTGAAATGGAGAGTTATGCATGGGACAATATATTTACTTTGATGGGTGCCCCCTTTTTTTTTTTTTTTTTTTTTTTTTACGGAGAGAGGAACGTTGGGGAAGGGACAAAGACATGTCTGTAGCAGGCAAGCTGGGAAGGTGAGGAAGCATTTGCTGACAGACAAGACATATGAGACAAGAGATAGGGATGATGAAGGACAGAAGAGGGGTGATGGTGGTGAAATCATGAATTTATGGACATCAAGTTTGCTGACAGTGAGAATCAAGTCCTCACCCACTGGACTGTCATCAATATCACCTCACTGCACTGCTGGATGCAGTGTCTGATGTCTGTGTGTCCTTGTGTCATTCAGGACAATGAGGGAGAGCAGTGTCTTCACTCAGCGTAGGCATGCACTAATTGTACAGTGCAAAATCCTACGCACCATACCTAGCAGTTCAGCTCAGATGACAAAATCACCCCCTCTGCCTGTACTCCTAAAGGGAACCACAGACCTATCCTCTGGGGGTAGAACTGCCTGAGGGTCCAGGTAGGGCAGGGGCATCAGGGCTGGTGTGGCCAGGCTGCAACCCAGAAGTGCTAGGTCTTGGTGCTGTAGTTGGTGTCGTGAGTGTAGGCAGATCACAGGGAAGCGGCCTACCCTGCTGCGCTGTAGTAATAAAATAAAACATTAAAATACAATAATAAAATAAAATATAATGGGAAAATGTAAATAATAAAAAAATGATAAAGAAAAACAAATATTATAAATAATTATAAAAAATGCAAACACAATTAAAAATAATAAAAATAAAAAATAGGTAACAAAGAGATACAAAATTATACATAACACAAACATTGAGTAAAAACAACCAAAAATAAAAAAAGAAGAAAAGGAGTGGTGTGAGAAAAAAAAAAGGAGAAAATTACTAACATCATATGTGAAATATGCCCCCGGATTCACTATTCTTCCATGCAGGACTAGTTTAGTCCTGCATGGAAGTGGCCGTTTAGGAGCAGGACGGCAGAGTGCCATGCATATTAATGAAGGCGCGCTGCCTGAGCTCCTAATCTTACACGGAGCATGTAAGAGTGCAGGGGGCATGTTTGAGGGCAGAGCTTTTAGAATATACACACCCTCCCAATGAAGAACAGCAGAAAGGCCAAAGGAATGAGCGAGACTGCTCATAGGTGTCCTCATATCCCCATCAAAATTCCCCCATGTGTACAACAGCAATAGTAAATACAAATCAAATAAGCAAACCTATTTTTTTTTTTATTATGAATCCGATTAAAGCTAACCGTAGGTGTGCGGTTGTGCCCATCACTTAGCTACGGTTAATACAGCTTAAATGGCTGAAGAGGATAACAAGGAAGATATATGCAAATTAAGCAGTATAGCAATAGTGTAGTGGGCAGAGCATTCGCCTTACGAGCAGGCATTCCTGGTTCAAGTCCCCCTCCAGCACATTCCATTTTCCTTGGCAAATCATATTATGACCAATATTTTAGTTGCATAACCTACTAAATAACATATATTTGTGAACTAGAGTACTGCATTAAATGCACAGGTGTCAGTGTCATAATGCTGGAAAGTACACAGATAGGCACATGTGCCCCATACAGTATATGTAGACAGGAATCATAGATACAAATGGAAGGTAACATGTGTAATGAATGACAACTCCCTACAACTTCCAAATCACCCACCTTCCCAAGAACCATTAGATATTAGTATCTAAATCAGTGCAATTGTAAGCGGGAGTAAGCGCTAGTAAGCAAGTGTAAGCACTAATAAGCAGTAGCAAGCATATTTAAGCACTAGTAAGTGTGTTTAAGCCCATTTGCGTGGGGGTAAGCAATGTACACACAGGTTAAGCAATATTGAAGCTAACTCTCTGTAAGCATATTTAACCAGAGGTTAGCATTGTTCACCCTCGCGAAAACCCGTACAAACCTGCTTACAACTGCTCAAACGTGCCTTAATCAGTCTGTGTCCAATGGCCCTTGTTCTGCCCAGCAACAAAATAAACAGCCTTGCAGGTCTTGAACCCAGGGACCTAAACACTACAGTCACAGTAGTTAACCATCAAGCTATCACAGCAGTGCAGAATGATGAGGTATCACCAAACAACTCCTCATTATAGTAAAATCAAACTGAACATGTGAAAGGAATTAGTATACAGTCATATGTTCTATAACCCACTACATAACATAAATATGTGAACTGGAGTACAGCAGTAAGCCCAGATGAGAGGTGTAATTGTAATAGAGTGTTGAGGTCCCCAATAAAACACAACAACCCCATACAGTGTACGTACATATGAATCATGGATACCAGGCATATATATATATATAAGATGTAATGAATAAGAAATCAATGTCAAAATGAAAATATAATGCAAAGACTAATGTAAACAATGCTAAGCATTGCACAGGCCAGCTTAGGAGGTGTAAGCAATGTGTAGGCCAGCTAACTCAATGTGCCCAGTGGTAGTATACCCCTTTAAACAATGCCAACCTTAGGCAAGAAGGTTTGTGCATAGCCTAGCCTTTTCAAAACAGGCCAATGATGGAAAAGTGTGGGAAATCAGCCCTACTTAAACCCAACAGGCAGGAATACATCTCATAACTGGTTGTAGCTTCCCCTTTCAGGCACAATGGTAGAAAGGGAAGAAGGTGTGCGCTTCTGGACACAGCGCTGGTGCATCCAGGAGTCCAGAGTCATGGCAGGACTCTTTGTCAAAGACCATGAGCAGAGACTGTTGCAGGGCCAGTACCAGGGTTCCCAATATAAGGCGGAAGCCTGGGACCATCTCACCATGACCTCACCAGTGCCACTGGCATACCCCAAACTGGTGAGCAGGTCAGGCATCACTATGCCAACCTGAAGTGGCATAAGGGGGACCTCTTGGAGCAGTGGATCCAAGAGGCTAGAACAGCAGGGGCTGTCCCAGCTGTGTGTAAGTATCACTTCACTATGTGTGTAATAATTGCCAGCTCATGTATATCATGGATAGGTATGGCTAAATATTCCTCTTATGTCCTCCACAGTGGCAAGTGAGCGGGCCGTGAACCAGGAGGCCCACGGAAGTCACCTGGAGAGGTTGCAACATGAGGCAGGTCAGTAATACTCTTGCATGTACTGTCATAGGAAATAAATCTAAAAGTATTAGTAAATTAATTTCCTGTATAAAACCTATATTGTTTAAGGCAAGTACTGCATACACCGGAGAATATGACAGGAAGAGTCTCATATAGTTTGTATGTAAATAAAAGCGTAATAGCCTGACAGTAAAGGTCTAACTGCTGGACTGCATGTGTATACTCTGGTATCATATGGTAATGTAGATTTGCAATCACGTAATAGTGCTGTTGTATTAAGCACTGTTACCCACACTGTGCACCATAAATAGAATGTCTAGGAATGCCTGTATATGACTGGTGTAATCCTCAGAGGCCATTTAGTACAACTGAGAGACACATAGACAGAAAACAGTGAAAAGGCAGACAACAAAATCCGAATAGCATATGCAACTGAGACGTGAACTGTCTTATTTTTAGCACACACAGCCGTAGTTCGAATCCTGGCAGTGGTAGTAGTCTGCATACAGAACCATACCTCACAACTGTACAAATATGTCCAGAATGTCCAGTAAAGTGGCCCATATCTGCTGCCTGTCAACCTGACCCCTGGGAAATCAGTGGGATGATTCCCAGACATATAGGCAGCAAACAGGAAATACAACTGATTGACACACATCTATGAGAACAAAGCTGGCACACTAGCAACTCCCCAAAACCTTATGAGAGTAAGAAGCCAAATATGTCCCATTTACACCCCCATGTTGTCAAGCTGTAGCCAGAGTGTGTACAGTAACAGAGTGAGATGTATGTGATTAGTAGTAATGCGGAATCTGGTAATGTGTGTGGCAGCATTCAGGTAGTGCTAACAAACATTTCTCCCACAGGTCTGTCAGATACCAACACTGTGTCCAGAAATACAAGAATGATACCCTGAACTGGTACTGTTTACTTTGGTATTGTATGGCATTGTGACTGATGCAGTTGCTCTGAATAATAATAAAGTATTACTCATCACTGTCACCCAGTAGGCTATATACAGCAATATCTATATAGCACACACAACTCTGATGGACAGTGTTTAAGTTGTAGTAGACACAGCCATGGTCTGAATCCTGGCAGTGGAAGTAGGCTGCATACAGAATCATACCCCACAACTGTACAGATAAGACCAGAATGTCCAGTATATGGACCCATATCTGCTGCCTGTCACTCTGTCCCTTTGGGAAGTCTGTGGGATGATCCCAGATGTTTAGGCAGCAAACAGGGAATACAACTGATTGTCACACATCTATGAGAAGAAATCTGTCACTCTAGCAACTCCTGAAACTGTTATGAGAGTAATAAGCCAAGTATGTCCTATCTACACCCCCATGTTGTCAAGCTGTGACCAGACTGTGTACAGTAACAAAGTGAGATGTATGTGCATAATACTAATGTGTAATCTGGTACTTTGTGTGGCAACATTCAGGTAGTGCTAACAAATATTGCTCCCAAAGGTACTTCGGATACGAACACTGTGCCGAGAAATAAAAACCTTGATACACTGTACTGGTATTGTTTACTCTGGTATTGTATGGAATTGTGAGTGTTGCAGTTGCTCTGAATAATAAGGTATCACTGATCACTGTCACCCACCCTGTGCCACATAATATAACTGTGTAGGAAAGCCTGTATAACAGTGTGGTAAGTCACTAAAGGTTGAAGAGGGCAATAGTCTAGATATGTCCTGGTTCACCTGCATGTGGACAAGACATGGCCAGAGTCTGTGCAGAAAGAGATGGACAGCTATGTGCACAACATCAACCCGTAATCTGGGAGTATGTGTAGAAACAGTTAGTTAGTGTTAAACATTTCCTCCACAGGTATACCAGGTAAGAGGTGTATGCTGCAGGTAAAACCAGTTCATGTATAAAGATGACAGCCATATCACTGTCCAAACTAAGGCTATAGGATAGTATAGTAATACTTGTAAGGTACAGATAACAGCACTGACTAGGAAAGTAATGTGGACTACAGGAATATACTAGTTGTTAATTGACATCTTTCTCCCCACCACCATATCTCCAACAATAAACTACATACCCAACTCAACTGGTATGTAATGACTTCACTGTTCTGATTATGTCCTATTGGTTGATAATTATTTAAATCTGTTTCCATGCATGTGCTATATTGAAATATTCCAACATTGGTGGCATGATGCCATCAATGTACCTGCATGCTGTTGTTATTACCACTGTGGTCCCATGTATGCATGTGTTCCATTTGCTATGCAACTGTTCCATATCTGGTGTCTGGATTAATGGGAATATCTATGGAGGCTGTTATACCAAACCCTGGAATGTGTTGACTATTACTAACCCACATATGATGATACAATTTAAACACCGTAGCACATTTAGGAAGGCTGGTCCCAGCGAACCCACCTGTCCCACCTCAGCTAGCCATGGCACCGGGCACCAACACATCAGGGCCCCAACCCGGGACCTCCTCATCCTTTGGTCCTGCACCACCTTGGGATGGAACCGCATCAGAGGATGGGACTCGTCCTCCCCCTGGGAGCGGGCGTGGACAGGAACCTGTCACCCGTCGCCAGGTCTGGGTCATGGTGCATAGTGAGCTCTGCAGGGAGGTTGGAGATCTACTATGCCAGCTCGAGGGCCGTGTGTCACAACTAGAGGGTCGGCCTGGCTTTGTGACTCAGCCCCCAGGGCAGCCACCTTCAGGGTTGTGAAGGTGCAGTGGTGACTGCCCATGGGTGAGGACCTCAGTCCCACTGTTTCCACTAGGGGGCTCATGGGCTTCTGATTTCCCAACACCCCTCCCCATCAAGGTGTCTACCCCCCACATGTGTAGTATATCGCCCTTGTATGCGTCTTGTTTGTCTTGTCTGTTAACATACCTAACCTACCTCCCCAAATATACCTACTATCACTTCCCAACATCCCACTCACATCTGAAAAAAAAAAAAGGCAATCTGTTCCAAAAAAAAAAAAAAAAAAATCTCGCCCCATACATAGCTGTCCATTTCACACACATGTCCACTGGACACATGAAATCTGGCCTAATTGGCATCACATCATATTATTGTTGTCCTCACCCCTCTCTCAGGGGTTTGAGTGTCCAAATTTACCTCCAAATTCAGTGTATATGCACAGCTGTTGCTGTAGAAGAAATGGGCAGCTATGGACCTTTCCTACACCTGTCCTGCACATCCCTAGCTATTTTCCCTACTGTCTTTCCCTCTTTGTGCCCCTTTTTCATCACTTTCCTATCAACCCTTTTTTCTTTTATTTTTAGAAATTACCATGGGGGTAAGCTGAAGTACGCACTTTTAAGCAGCAATAAGCGGCTTTAAGCCTGTTTGCGAGGGAGTAAGCAATGCCTACACAAGTTAAGCAATTGAAAAGCTAACTGAGTATAAGAAACTATAACCAGAAGTTAGCATTACTTACCTCGCACAAACCCACGCAAACTCACTTAAAACTGCTTAAAAGTGCCTTAATCACCCTGTATCCAATGGCCCTTGTTCTGCCCAGCAACAAAATAAACAGCTTCTGCAGAGCTAGAACCCAGGACCCTCCACACCATAGCCAAAGTGATTTAACACTATGCTATGTCAGATATACATAATTATGATGTTTTCACAAACATATCATCCAGCCCAGTCATTCAACAGTACAGGGAATGTATTTCAGCATGTAGATATATATATATATATATATGTGTGTGTGTGTGTGTGTGTGTGTGTGTGTGTGTGTGTGTGTGTGTGTGTGTGTGTGTGTATAAATATCTAAATAGATATAACATATCTATATATGTAGATACAGATATATATATAGAAGTATATATATATATATATATATATATATATATATATATATATATATATATATAAATATATAAACATATATACATATATATGCATACATCAATAGATATATATGTCTACATGTATATATATATATATATATATATATATATATATATATATATATATATACAACAATATATATATATGTAAGCATATATATATATATATATATATATATATATATATATATATATATATATATATATATATATAGTTATATACGGACATACATCTGTAGATAAAAATGGGAACATAACAAAAACATATCATATATGTCCACATGCACCATTAATGGGGTTGAGAGGCCCCAAACAACTTACGTCTTGTACAAATAGGTATCTCCCCCCCCCACAGCCAAACCTGTCTGTCCTGAAATACACTACCAACTGTTGCAGTTCTCATAACCAGGACCTGACACGGCAAGGGCATAAGTTGTTAACAGTACTCCATCCCACCTGTATATAGGGAATGTACAGTGTGGAAGCAATCAACATCCCTAGGATACATATACACAGACACATATATGCAGATACAGATATACATACATATATATATATATATATATATATATATATATATATATATATATATATATATATATATATAAAACTAAAATTAACCGCACTTAAAAAAATTGAACGAAGAGAAGAAATTTTAACTAAGAAATGAACTTCGTGACAATAAAAGCATTCAATAAAATAGTAAATAACACTAACAACTCTTGTAGAACTTTAGCGCTTTCATCTTATTTATTATCAAGACTTCTTCAGAAAGACATGTTTCATAAGAGGCTGGAACACAGGTCCATATGTGTAAAACTGTTGTCATACACTAAGCAAGTCGCTGATGTTACAGGATAGTCTGCAACATACCCTTAATCAGGAATATGAAGTTAGAAACAGAAATGGATGTAGCCATGTAGTGATAGCACTCAACACACATGCTGCCAGTGATATATCTGACACAAAACCTGTGTGGTGGACAGACAAAACTTAACAGGCACAACTCTGACCATCAAGAGGATAGGCCCACAGTTGAGAGCTATGCAGACAGACTGTATTCCAAGTTAAACTAGCTTGTACACACAAACCTGTAACTCCAGTGCTATACAATGCACACAGCAACTCTACTCACACTCTGTCTGTTGTTCTGGAACCTCCTACAAATATGTAGCTGGCCTGAGTGTGCAGGCTCTCCTGTAAGAGGTATTGCTACCTGCTGTCTGTAACACTGATGCCCACACACAGGAAGGATGTACATCATACAGGAAAGGTAAAGGGACCATGCCCACATGATGTAGGGATTTATAGTAGTTGGTTACCATTACGGTGGTAATTGAAAGTACTACACAGCATGCTGGATGCAGGTAGCAAGTAGAGGACACTGACTGGTGCAGAGGTCATCACCTGATCATGTGCATCACCTACAAATTCCATGCTGCAATGAGAGAGAGAGAGAGAGAGAGAGAGAGAGAGAGAGAGAGAGAGAGAGAGAAATGTGGAATGCTTTATATGTGCCTTCAGCTGTTGTTGTCATGATGTTCAGCTGAACAACAGCTAAGCACAATAGAGTCCATTCCTGTGGGAAGTGGGCTATACCCCTCAACTGTGCAGAGCAGCACTCACTGATAAGATGTAAACCATCATAGTGTGTGTTGTATAATGGGAAGTATGTATGTTACGTGGCCAATAGCTGGTGGTGGAAGTAATGCCATTATGATGGACACGTGGGATCCACAGCCCACCCCTTGCAGGATACTCAGGTTAATCTGTATTGTAGCATGCAGGAATGCAACAGGTGTGTAATAGGGTTATCTGCAATCTGGCCCTACATATACCCCCCTAATGTCAGGCTGTATCCATATGTGGCACCTGTCTGTGTTGTAGCAAGGCAGAACAGTGCAGCTGTGCAGGAAGGTGTGAGATTGTGGACCTGATGTCTGAATGTACTCCACATATAGGTATGCATATGTGTATATATATATATATATATATATATATATATATATATATATATATATAATATATACATACATACATACATACACACACACACACACACACACACACACACACACACACACACACACACACATATATATATATATATATATATATATCTACATGTATGTCCACAAATATACAGATACCCATGTGTACACATATATATGAGCACATATATACATCACATATATCTACACATATATAGATATATACCTATATGCACATGTCTACATATATACAAACACACACACAAACATATATGTATGTAAATACATGTCCCCTATATTACTACCACAGTGCTGCATGCTATGTGTGAGGTAACAGCACACATAGCAATACACACAGATATCTACAGCTGTCAGTGTGTGCAACATGGATGGGTATGTCACGTGTGAACCCCTTGTTGGGACCACATTGCCCTTGTCTGTGAAGTATGGAATGGGAATATGGGGAAGTATGGCAGGTATAGTTGTGGAGGTGGTCAGGGTTGGTAGATATAGAGGACAGTCTACAGGGGTGGTATGTGACACATGTGGTGGGTAAACACCCTGGATGGTGTGTGTGGTCTGTGATATGGACGCCCCATGGGCCTCAATATGGACACAATAGGAACAAGCCTCCCACCCACTGCTACTCACAACAGCAGTCCATGTCCTGAAGGTGCCTGGCCTGGCCTGGTGGATGAGCAGGAGGAGCATGTCAGCCCTGAAAATGTGTACTGGGTGCCTCAGAGTGATGTAGCATATCCCACATGAGTCTGTGGAGCCTGTAATGGAACAGACCCTGGACCTGCCCTCAGGGGACAGGAACATGTCTGTGTGTGCACCTGGGGGGGGGGATAACATCCCCTGAGTTGGTTCCACCTGATGGTATTGCTGGACCAGTACATGAGGAGGACCCAGGTTGGGACACATGTGATGTGGCCGGGTAACATGGGCAAATGGGTTTGGCGAGGTGGTTCTGCTGGGAAATAGTACATACACATGCTATTGTGTCACTGTTATAGAACATATGTTGGTAGTAATAGTCTATACAATCCCGGAACATGTCCAGCAGCCTGCATAGATATCCCCAATAACACAGAATTTCAGATGTGCAGCAATCACAAATCAGCCATACCACAGGCATATATGGAACCATAGTGGCCCTAACAATGGCACGCAGGTTAATAGTCTGTAAAAGGCCAGCAGTGATAGTGTCCACACAGGGAACACGGCTACAAACACATAGCACAAAGCGTGGTACAATACAATATCTGTCCCACTGGTAGGTAAGCTGTAGCCATACCTAACGAGTTGTGTGTACAGTTTGTTGTCGCTGATATGGTGGGGGGGTGACAGAGATGTGTATTAAGAACTGTGATAACCTTGCTGTATGAGTTGCTCTGACCTGTTTCCATCTTTATGTCTTTCAGGCAAGATGCCACATGCACAGCTACCATCTTATTCAGCTGCTGAAAATGAAGTAGTGCTAACCTATTTAATCCAGCACTACCCTGTCCTGTTTGGCCGGGCTGCCCATGATTAGCAGGAGTGGACCGCTCTGTGGAATGACCTAGTCAACAGGGTCAATGATGTCTGACTGCACAACCGCAGTTATGAACAGGTCCGGCATCATTGTTCTAACATGCTTCGCAATGCCCATTGGCATGCTGCTGCAGTCCAGGGGGGATCACCTCGCTACGGGGGGGGCATGCCATCCACCCCCTGACACGTGCGGAGGAGCTCCTGGCCAGCCTCATTGCACCTGCCCATCCTGACACACACCAACCGCCAGACACTTTTGTGGAGGTGGGTGCCACCCACACACTGGCTGAGGAGCATACAGGTAAGGCCACATGACACATCTGTAGAACACTGCTGTGTATACATCTGCATCAGTACAGGTAGATCATGCATATCTGACATGTCATAGATATATTTTGTTGCTGCATAGTAGTGATAAACAGATGTCCATATGTGGTAGTATTGTGGAAATGTACTGTTGATGCATTGTAATACTGCACCCACTCTGTAGCACTGCCACAGTTGTGGCCACTGACTATGCATCTTTCACCCTCTTATGTAGGTCCCTCTGGGATACCACCAAGGCAGCAGCCTCTACCTGGTAAGTATGGTTTATGTAGATGCTTGCCAATACACCGGGCATGTAATGGCTATGGTATATGCCATGCACACATCTAACACACCTACCCAGAATGCATGCTGTACATGTGCTCATATTGTTGCTGTGAAATGCATGGCATCACAGGGGTGACCATGATGGGGTATTGGAAGGGTATGTCAGACACCTGCATGATAACTAATATCCTGTCATTGCAGAATGTGTCCACAGGAAGTAACATAATGGTGGGAGACATGGTCTACAGTAGGGACATGTTTGGAACAACACACATATACAGTGCAACACCAGTTTATATACCCGTAGGACAATGGCAACTGCTGCAGAGATACACTATGGCATAAGGCATTACAGTGGTCCACATTATCAGCTGGGACTAGGCTGTAACATGTGGTGTTCAGTGTATGGGACACTGCAAAGTGACATACATGTGTGTGGCTTACTCATCATGCATCTGCAAAAAGGCTGAAGGATGGCGGAGGGGTGTTAGCATGACACACCAGTACACTGCAGCAGGGATCCTAAGGATGCTAAGTATGGCTGTATCTGCACATAGTCAGGTTCAGGACCTGTGGCAGCCATAACCCTACCCCCACAGCAATAGTGATGGCAGTGTGTGAACACCAAGAGATGTGCACATGAGTAGACCTTGCAATCATGCAGAAAAGGGGGACATGTGCAAGGCAGACTGAAGATACACTGGCAAATGCAGATGACCCACGCTGGTATACCCCTGCCAGGAGTAATGACTGCTGTAGTACACATAACAAGAGGTGCAAAAACCGTCATGATAAAGGTGTGCACACATATGCCCACATGGTGTGTATGCATTGCGGTCAGCATCTGCATACCTAACACATTCTGTAGACACTGCATGTGAAAGTACAGGACATATGTCACATATCGGGCTTATGTACTGCTAAGATATGGGGTGATGTGGTCCCATGGCAGATCAAGGATGGATGCGTCATATCAATAAAGGTGTGTACACCCCGCCATAGCCATGGTATGCTCTTTGATGGTTGTCAGTGTAAGAGTATTGGATTGTCAGCTGATGTTGAGAGCTGTGCATCAGACATCAGGCATTCACAAATGACATCTGTGCACATATCATACCAGGTATGTGTTGCTGGAAAGCATAGGAGCTGTGAGCATTAAAGCTGATATAACTGACACAGTAGTACACATTCAGCAATAGGCTGTACACCTGTGAGGTGTGGTGCACAGTACATGGCAGGGTGCAGAACAGGTGCACAGAAATACCGTGTTCATGGGCACAGTGGTATCCAGGGGAAGGGGCTTCACCTAGTGACACAGCACATGCATCACACACATGTATACTGTTGCCAGCATGGAGTGACTATAGCGGCACTGCATGCTGTAGAGTACCACATGTTATGCATGTTGACAGAGGGGTAATAGGAGGACTGTGTGTACTATCATTGTGCAACCTCACCTGTGTGTGTGTGCATCCTGGTGGGTAGTTTGTCTGTAGGGTCATTCAGGTGAAGTGGAGGGAGGTTGATGCATGTAGGATGCTTGTGTGCATGTGTGTGTGTTTGTGTGGCTGGCCATGTATGCATGTGTGATTGTGGGATGTTCATACAGCAGTACCTCCCTCTAGGATCATGCAGTACATGTACATAGACTGCCACATTACACACCAGGAATACTTGTCATGTGTGTAATCACAGGATAGCTGATAGTATAATATGGTCTGTAGCATGGAGCAGGCATCGAGAGGGAAGGTAGACACCAAGTACACCCTTAATATCTCATTCAGCAGAGAGGTCACCTACAGCCCACATATACAGCACTACAGATGCATTGGGGAAGTACTAGTCAACACCAGGGAGTGTATCCAAATATTACAGTTGTCACATGATAGGCTGAATGAGCAGCATATCTGGCATGTGCTGAGCATTACATACACATGACATACCAGTGTGTGATATTATGGATATAATATAGTAGCCCACACATATAGGGGCCATGCTCATGATGTCCAGACATACAGAGGGTGCATATCGAATGACAGCAGTGCGGCCATGTAAAACCAGTACACACAGGTCAGGCAGGTAATGTAGTAACAGGCCTTGTGTTTTTACCACTTATGTAGGCATTTAGAGGACTGATATGTTAATGAGTGGTATCAATGTGTATATGTTAACAAGTGTGATGCAGGATGGGGTACACATGGACATATACGTGGGACTGTCTGTAAAGCCATGGACAGGTAGGTATTACGGAGGGGTGTGTGTGTGTGTGTCTGTGTGTGTGCGTGTGTGTGTGTGTGCATATGTGTGTGTGTGTGTGTGTGTGTGTGTGTGTGTGTGTGTGTGTGTGTGTGTGTGTGTGTGTGTATGTACAGTTAGGTAATGCTGTACAGATTTTAAAGTGCATTTATTGTTTTACCCCACAGGTGGCGAGGTGGGTCAGGGTCCCTCCTGCATGCAATCTGATGTTGGTGTCCATACAGACACCAAAGATGATGATAGTACTGTTGATGCACAGGTGAGGTTGTCAGGGGCCGACACTGCACCAACATTTGACATCTCCCTTTTAGCCACCCCAACCCCGCACACAGTTTCAGTGCCTATACATACCCCATCACCAGTGGCCATAGCAGAGGGACAGCTGGTGTTTGGTGGCAGTGCACAGGAAAGTGTGGTAACCATGCCTACTGTGTCCAGTCACAGCAGGCTTAGCTGGATGTCGGGCAGGACACCACATAGGCGGATGTCCCAGGGTGCTTGTGGTAAGGCCACTGGGCATCATGCTCCTGGCAAAGGTGGCATAGCTGGTACCAGCAGGCACATGTTTCAGGCTGTCATGGCAGTGCAGGCACATATGGAATGTTACACCAGACAGGGCCTGAGGCTGCAGAGGGCTGCTCTCACACCTGCAAGTGACAATGCCCATGAACTGGCTGGTGCCATCCGTGCATTAACAGAGTTCATGGATAGATGGTCTGATGAGATGATGGCCCTCATCGACGATGGTCTGTCCGTGCTTGAACATGTGGTGGGAGTGTGGTGATGGCCGTGTGGACGTAGGCCAGCAATGCCAACAGCTGGCAGTCAACGTGGATGTGCTAGGACACCAAGGGGCTCCTGTAGTGGCAGTACCAGCCCCAGCATTGCAGGGGGGGCTGCTGTCCACACCACACCACAGCAGGCCATGTACACATGGTCCTGGCCAGTCCCAGGAGGGGCCTGGTACCAGCAGACATTTGTCATCAGCAGGTGAGAGTAGCACATCGAGGCCTGTATCTGGACATGCCCATGGAACCCCTGGCAGGCACAGTCTACATGTTCATGGCTAGAGCCAGTGAACTGCACACCCTGCCAGGTAGGGTCGACAGCTGTCCATAAACACCTGTGTAGGGCAGCCACATGGCAGAACTGTGTGCATGCATACCCACACGCTATACAAACACACCTAGGGCAACCCCATACCTACACACACCACAGCACCATGCTCAGCTCACTGCAGTACACCCCTCACCCATGCACATGGTGTCAAATGTATGGCCCACCCTCAGCCTCTGGCAAACCAACATCACACCCTGTGCATATGATGATACCTGTGCCACATCTCTGTCATCCATACCATCAATGCAGGGACAGGTTAACATGGTTCTAATGCATACAGTGACTGTACTACAGTGTTCCACAGTACTGCAGTGTAACATGTTGTAAGGAGTAAAGTGTAATGCATATATGGCAGGTAGTGTAGCTGTCCAGCAATGATGCATTATAGCTGTTAATAACACTGGTTGGTTGTGGTCTCTATAATGTTATCCATTTGTGTTGTAGGTGTACATGTATCAGCACGAGGATGGTCTGTAGTCATATTGCACAATGGGGTATGGCACTGTGGTGACACCATGGCTGTGACATAACTGTGGTACAGTTGAACATGTCACAGGTTACTAAAATGGTTATTACCAGTGCCACATGGACAGGTGACCCACTGAGGCGTGTATACCCTGCAACCTGATGTAGACCCATCCACATACATGCACACTGTTACTTGGCAACACTGGGACTAGACCCCTACCTAGCTATGTAGTGATACTAAAGTGTGTGGCTTACATTGCACACACCACACAGTGTTTAGGGTGAGATGTGTCCCAGGTTGCATGTTACATGCAGAATATCCCCAAACATGTACAGTATGCTAATGGGGATGTAATGGGTGCATATGGACAATATGTAATGTGACATACCTTCATATACACATTAACAGAGACATAACAGGCAGACACACATCCGAGATACCAGGGCCTATCACTGCTAATTAACTTGACCATGTGTCCAATGTGTTACAGGTAGGCTGCACACAGCACATGCATAACTGGCTTGGATTGTGGTATCAGTTACCTGTATGGTTGATGGTGACAGTAGTAACTATACTAACGTGGTACATGGGACATATACCGGGTGTACCTTGGTGTAATGACAGTGTACACAGCACCCACATCCCCCAGTGGATATTGTACTCTCTGAAACCCATGATGACACTCTGCCATACCCACCATCACACATTGGCAGCAATTGCGATACAACCCACAGTATACCCCAACAGTGGCACTACAGGGATATGCATCTAATGCACATGCCACATGTGTAGTAGGGTGTTGCATTGTCATGCCTCACCTATGGGCAGCAGCAACACTATCTGTACTACTGTGTGGCAATGGGTATTGTAATAGGAGTATGTGGCCTTGGAATGCTGTACCCTACAGATATATGGACATGCACAGCTACACACACATGCCAGAACACAATGGGTATCCCATGCCTATCAACCCATTTGTAAAACACTGTTGTGCTGGTATTGTAAGGTTCTTGTAGCCAGTATGGGGAGAAGCTTAACAGGGTACATGTAATGTTCCATACAGCAGCAGCCGCAACTGACTATGGCAATGGGTGTTGCATTGGTTGTGAAGGCCCTCATGGAATTCCCAAGTACAGGTGGGCTAACACACAGACACTGCTATACTCAGTCATGCACATGTACACATGTATCAGTACAGGGGTGCATCACTGCAGGTGGTCATAGCTGTGTACCGAGCTGTTGTCCAAGGGGAGATGGGTTGTGTAGGGGTTGTGTGTACAGGGGTATTCTGCCACCTGCTAGGTGACAGCAGGCAATCTATCGATAGACACTACTGTGGTGACCCTCAGGGTGAGAATGACATGCATCAGCCAATCCTCCAGGTGCCTCCTGCACATGGCCACTGAGGTGATCAAGTTGACATGTATGCAACATGCATTACAGCACATGGTTAATGTCTGTGATGGAGACCTGTACCCAAGCATATTCTGTTGACTGTGATAGTGTAGTGAAGGTACCCGTGGCATGTGGTGAGTACAGGGTGACATCTTCTATATGTGCCAGTTCTTACACAGCTGGGCAGACATGTCAGTGTCAATCAAGCTTAGGTTGCCTGTACATATCCCAGCTGGATACCTGCCACCTGCACAGCTGTAAAGGGACTGACAGTCATCAGCTTGGGAAGTAGCTATAAAGTAGGATGAGTGTGTTGACAGAAAGACATTTGACAACAATATGTATGACATAACTACATGTCAGAAGCCCTCACTAACATGTGCTGTACAGATGGTAGTCTACAGTTACATTCCACATGAAGGATCATTGCCCAGTAAGGGGTATATACTGTGACACAGCTCACACACCAGGGATACAACAGGGAGTCCTCAGTGTCCAGCTATGTCTGCAGGTGTGCCTGTTGTCAGTACTACATTTAGCACTCTGCTCTTGCCTGCGTAAGCACTGTCAACAGTAGTACTGCCATGATACACTACATGACATAGTGACAGCACGTACCCTGGGTTACTACCCCTGTATGTAACACATTCACATGGATAACAGTGCTGTACAGGCCTCATACATGTCTGTGTCCCACACATGACACTCATACCCCTTACTACTGTAATGACAGCACATAGGTGCATGTATTGTACATGGCATTACATACACTTATTAAAGATGTCATTACCCTGCTATGTTATCAGACTGGGTGGTGTGACCTGGTTTCCAAGGCTAAGCCATACTTAGCAAGTATCAACATTGCTGCAATATAACAGCTGAGCTGATCTGTACACTGGTGAAGTCTACACTGTGTAAGCGCCCATATGTTTACCATAGCTTAGCACTGCTTAGCTTCGTGCAAACTCACACAAACCCACTTAAAGCTGCTCAAAACTGCCTTAACCACTCTGTATCCGACAGCCCTTGTTCTACCCAGTAACAAAATGAACAGCCCTTGCAGGTCTTGAACCCAGGACCCTGTACACTAAAGTCACAGCACTTAACCACTACGCCATGACCACTGTGAAGACAGCTGTTGTTTTACCAGTACAGCTGTCAATACACATATTGAGTAGTATTGAACAATTGCCTTTACTTCCTAAATTTTGTAGTCCTTGTTATTAATATGATGTTGCATCACATATGTTGTTTTATCATAATGTACACATAGCAGATAGATATGGTGAGATACATCTGGAAGGGTATACACAACCGTGAGGTTTACACATGACAGGAATATGGTTATATACATATAATAGGTCTATATATGTCTACATGTAGATACACATGTATTCTCATACAAATGTCTGTATACACATCTGTATAGTGCAACATATATATGACCATGTGGACATCTCTTTGTATGTACATATATATATATATATATATATATATATATATATATATATACATATATGTATATATACATATATGTATATATAGCTATATATGTATGCACATCCTATGTGTACAGATATGCCTATTTATGTGGGTATATATGTAGATATCTATAACTATATGTGCATACATATCTAGTCTGATATACCTATTACTGTCGATATATATGTTGATATCAATATGTATATGTGCATTTGTATCTCTATCTGCATATGTATAGACATATATTGCTCTGTATATGTATATATCTGAGTGTTTATATGTATATATATGTACATATGCAAATCCATCTATGTATATCGATATGTATATGTTTATATATCTATATAGCTATATGAATAATTATATATACAGATCTCTTCATCATATGTCCTGAACATGGAGTGGAGCCCTACCGCAGCCCCAATAGTCCCAACCTTTTAGTGCAAGGGGATGTCAGGTATGTATTGCAGGTATATTTGTAGACTATTGCTACTGTAATAGGGATTGCCTTCATAGACACCATGGTGTGTGTGGGAAGTCACATCTGCTTTTAACATGTGCGCCACTGGCTACTGACAGACATCCTAAGGACATCATAGTACAGTACCACTGCTAGCACAGTAATGCTCCTGTGGACTACAGCAGAGATATGGCCAATAAATGTGGACAGTCTTACACACTCTAGTCAGTCCAGAACCCCTTAGTGCAGGACATGTGGACCAAGCCTGACAATGTGGATGTTAACAGCCATGTAGATGGGTATATCATGTAAATACTGGCATACATTTTCCCCCATAGGTTATGCATTCATACACCCCTGTCTGTCCTGACACATAATAACCACTGGTACAGAGGTGCCATGGCCACATACTACCCAATAGTTAGTGACATACATCTGTACAGCATCCCACTGCTCTGTCTGACACACATGACTGTTATGGTGGCCCAGCAGCAGTACATCTGGCAAGTATCTGGGCATGACATCTCACTGGGTAAGTACACTAAGCTGCTAGGCATGTAACAAAGCACTGTGCAGGCTACAGGCAGACTGCCTCAACACTGCCCTACATTTCCTATGGGGGAATACACATGTACCTACATGGATAGCAGGCTCTACAGGCATGTCACAGCACAGAGTAACAAACACCTGTGTGAAAGTGCATAACCACAACCAATGTGAACACAGTCAGAGCCACACATGGTAAGCTAGCATAATATTACGGTATATGGACTATTTGATCAACACCATCCTCATATGTGCCACTCACACACCAACCCTACATATACTGGGCCACTACACAGTGTGGTCCGATGCCTGTCTGTGGTATTGGACATGTGTGTGTTTGGTCCTACAAACATGCAAGCCGATAGGGTAACATACAGTGGAGCAGCATGTAACATCAGATAGAACAGGTTCAAGAACAATGACATCTACAACAGTCTGTACACAGACCAAGGTACATATTCACAATACACACACTGTCGACAATCACCATAAGTACACAGACCTCAGTACTGTACACACAACCACAGAATGCACAGGTTATGTCCTCAAATATAACCCCTACTATACATAACATGTGTAGCAGTCTGATATCTCACTGGCTTGTTATCAGATATAATGTCAATAAATATGGTGTACTGAACCTATGCACCTCTTACTGCATGACTTATTTTATTTTTATTTTATTTTATTTTACATTTGTTGACCAGGATGATCCGACTGGAGTTATATCCATTTTCAGCGGAGGCCCGGGGAGAAAAGCTCCAAGACAAAACAACAGTTTTATAACAATAGTAATAGAAAACAGACTTTATACAAATTGATTTATACAAGGATAGAGGATATTTTCATAGGTAAAAGATAATTTCTTGGTTAAGATAGAAAGAGGTGGTAGTTTATTAGTAACGTTGAGGAAACCAATAACAAAAAGAGTTTTAGGTTATCCCGGCTTGATACAGTGGCAGACCCAGTTTAGCACCAGATGTTCTTTTAGTTTGATTTTAAATGAAGTTAGAGTAGTAGCATTGTAATATCTGCTGGTAGTAGGTTCCAGATTCTGCCAGCAGTGTTAGCAAAGAGGAGGTCACCAGCTGCATTACGGGTTTTTATTGTTTGGATTAGTAGTTTATTTGAGGATCTTAGTAGTCTTGTATTGCAGTAGGGGGTGATGATATTTTTTAGGGCAGGGGTATTCTTAGGATAAAGAAGGATTTTCTTGGCCATAACTATTAGGTTGAACTGGAGAAGGCTGGGAAGCTCAAGCCAGCTCAGTTTTAAGAGATTTAAACAATGGTGGGTTCTATAAGGCAAACCAGTGGCAAACCTGGCAATATGATTATAACAGGTGGAAAGTCTGTTAAGAACGGATTTGTTTACATTTGAGAGAAGAGGAGAAGCATATAGAAGAGTAGAGAGTAAGTGTGTGCGAGCAATGGTAATCTTGGCAGAAGGGGTTAAGAAGGCTTTTATTCTGTATAGTGACCCAAGTTTTTTGTTGATAGTTTTGATCACTTGGTGCAACTTATGTACAAAGGTTGACAGAGCTAAGGCTGAAAGCACATATACAGGGCCAATATTGACATGTTGCTGTGATATCCTCATACATTTACTGTGTAACAGAGTTTGTTGCAACATATGTCCTATGAGGGATATGAAGTCAGTAACTCTCACTGCTGTCACCATCTACTGACTGCAATCCCCACACTACCTTCTGCAGTTCACAGATAGGTGCTTTGTGGGTAATACACGAAACACAAGGCACCACACACTGCCCAGTCTGCAGATGACCCTACAGATGGGGATTCCTCATAAACATAGCACTAACATGACAGGCATTAAAACATGTAGGACAGCCATATCCACACACATCCTGTTAAACCAACATTACTCCAAATGCAGTATAGCAGCACTTACAGTCTGTAGTCAAGTCAGGCATATCTCCCTCCTGTGTGTTGGCCTGTTTCCACAGTGTATGTTGTTAGAGGTAAATCCCCAATCCATCTGTGATGCTGATTGCCAAACAACAGATCTAGTTCCTGCCTACAGTGAATGAAAAGGCCCAACATCAACATGATTTTCCTAGATATTCGTGCAGAGGCCATCAGCTGATGATGAGCATCACTTACAATGCACATGCTGCTGCCTAAGCAAAGCAGGTGTAGTCTCCACATCCAGTAGAGAGGGAGTGAGAGAGGCAGACAGAGGCAAAGATAAGTTAGGGAGGGGTGGCAGAGTAAAACTTAAGCATGTTTGTGTCACACACCTACCAGTACAGGGTATCAACTCCCTGACTGACTATGTAGTGCTATCACATGTCTAAGAAGTTATTGGATGCACCACAAAGGTTACATGTTGAGGAGCCCTCCAAATGTATATGTGACGGTGAGTGACATCTGCAACAGTGATATGTTAGCTATACGGTAGGTGTAGTACACGTGCCTGTCAGCATGAACAGGTGTCAGCGTCAACACAGCCACACTCTCTCAGGGAGCCACACACATTGACACACTTGGTAGGGTCAGGAATACAACTCATTACTAGTTAGATTGCCACAACACAGTACTGTGCAGGTATCACATGCACAACAGGGGTTATACAGAGATTATAAGGGCAAAGGGTATGTGGAGGTGTCTGACATCAGACAGCATGCTTCAGTATGCTGATGGGGGTTGTAGTGAGTGTGAATGTGGTCATAGGCATCATACACCACACGTACAGACACAGGGTGCCAGTACTGACATGCATGGGTGCATTGCTTCACTGGTGTGTAGTGGTCAACTGAGTCAGACAGCTGTACTAGGCTAGGTGATGGGTATACCTTGGCATCAGGCCACATGACAATGGTCTGCCGTGTGGCTCAAGGGTGTAGTGTCTGGATTTGCCCACACAGGTGGGTATTGTATTCACCATCCAATCACCTGGGTAACTGTTGTGTGTGGCCATTGCTGTGCATTGCTTGCCAAGTATGTGTTCCTTAGTCCACGACATGGACATTGTCTGGGATGTGCACACATCCCACATGCATATACAGTGACATGTGGAACTGTACCTGGGGTGTCTGGCCCATGTTGTGTACACAGATTGTTATCATCAGATGTGCCAGTCCTGGCCTCATGTGTCAGAACTGTTAATGGACAGCAGGTTGACCCTTCACCTACATTGTTAGGATGATACAGGTATCCCCTGGTGTCAGTGGCATCTGTTCATGCAGGGCATGTGTTTCAGGCATGGTATGTCCTTTGTGGGTCACATTTGATGGCACCACAGGTGTTGCAGGTGTTCAGTGGGGAACATTGGGAAGGTGCATTGTCTGCATGTGCATGCCTATTGGACTGATGGATAGGATGCCATGCCTCTGTAGCCCACTGCAATCACACCATGGCTACTATCAGTGGGCAATATGCAGGGTACTACCAACACAGCGGTTGTTACCTAGCCAAGTGTGTGTGTGTGTATAAGACAAGGGTTGCTACCTTTGTTTGCCTGACCTTGATGTCATATGTAGGGGTATGGATTTGCACCCCAGCCTCTTGGCTATTTCTCATCTGTTATCCCTGTACAGAGGACATTGTGACATATACTAGGACCACTATATACGAAATTTGCAAAACCCACACCACAATGAGTCCAGTTGTTAGGCAATCACAGCCACCTCCACACAGGATATGATTGACAAACACAGACGCACACACAGAGACACAGACACACACCTGCCATGTCTGGGATTAGAACTCCTACCTAACTAGTTTATTACACTACAGCACTAGACAGTTATAGGATGTGCCATGGAGATTACTGGAGTACTCCTTCCCCAAAGGTGTATTTCACAGTGAATGACATAAGTAGAATCACCAAAAGTGGGGCATTTGAATTGTAGTGAGTGTGACTAGCCTAAAAAGCATTGCCCCCTATGCAGACATAGAAACACACAAACATTCACACCGGCCATGTGTGGGAATAGAACCCCTACCAGAGTTCTATATCACACTACAGCATCACGCTGTTATAGGACATGCCACATGGATTACTGGAGTACTTCTTCCCCAAAGGAGTATTTCACAGTGAATGACATCAGCAGGATTGCCAAAGTAGGACATTTGAATTGTAGTGAGTGTGACTAGTCAAAAAAGCATTGCTCCCTACACAGACATAGAAACACACACACATCCACACCTGCCTTGTCTGGAAATAGAACCCCTAACAGAGTTCTTTATCACACTACAGTATTACGCTGTTATAGGACATGTCACAGGAATTACTGGAGTACTTCTTCCCCAATGGTATATTTCACAGTGAATGACATCAGCAGGCTTGCCAATGTAGGACATTTGATATGCAGTGAGTGTGTGTAGTCTAAAAAGCATTGCTCTCTACACAGACAGAGACACACACACAATTAATATGTCTGGGATTAGAATTCCTACCTAACAAGTTTATCACACTACAGCAGTACACAATTATGGGACGCGCCACAGAGATTACTGGGCTGCAGCTTTCTGAAAATTGTATTTCACAGTGAATGACATCAGCAGCCTTGCCAAAGTAAGGCATTTGAATTGTAGTGAGTGTGACTAGCCTAAAAAGCATTGCTCTCTACACAGACAGGGACATATACACACAGTTACCATGTTGGGCATTAGAACTCCTACCTCATTAGTTTATCACACTACAGCAGTATGCAGTTACAGAACACGCCACAGAAATTACTGGACTACAGCTTTCCAAAAGGTGTATTTCACAGTGAATGACATCAGCAGCCTTGCCAAAGTAGGGCATTTGAATTGTAGTGGGTGTGACTAGCTTAAAAGCCTAAAAAGCATTGCTCTCTACACAGACAGAGACACACACACACACACACACACACACACACACACACACACACACACACACACACACACACACACACAAAAACACACACACACTTGCCATGTCTGGGATTAGAACTCCTACCTAACTAGTTTACTACACTACAGCAGTACGCAGTTATAGGATGCACCACGTAGAGTACTGGGGTACAGCTTTCCAAAAGATGTATTTCACAGTGAATGATATCAGCAGTCTTTCCAAAGTAGGGCATTTGAATTGTAGTGGGTGTGACTAGCCTGAAAAGCATTGCTCTTGACACAGACACACACACACACACACACACACACACACACACACACACACACACACACACACACACACACACACACACACACACACACACTTGCCATGTCTGGGATTAGAACTCCTACCTAACTAGTTTATTACACTACAGCAGTATGCAGTTATAGGATGCACCACGTAGAGTACTGGGGTACAGCTTTCCAAAAGATGTCTTTCACAGTGAATGACATCTGCAGTCTTGCCAAAGTATGGCATTTGAATTGTAGTGAGTGTGACTAGCCTAAGCAGCATTGCTCTCTACACAGACAGAGGCACTCACACACACACACACACACACACACACACACACACACACACACACACACACACACACACACACACACCGACATACACCCACACACACACACACACACACACACACACACACACACACACACACACACACACACACACACACACACACACACACACATTTGCCATGTCTGGAATTAAAACTCCTACCTAACTAGTTTAGCGCACTACAGCAGTACATAGTTATAGGATGTGCCACAGGGATTACTGACCTACAGCTTTCCCAAAGGTGTATTTCAAAGTGGATGACCTCAGCAGGCTTGTTATAGTACGGCTATGGGGAGGGCAGTGTGTGTGCATGGGCCATAACCCATTCATCTAGAGGTTGACACACCACATGTGGGCACATGCAGGGTTATATTCCACAGGTATGTGTATACAGCTGCTAGATGACTATGTCCTTGTACAGTCATGTTGCACAGCTAACTCTTGCGCCACATAGTCTGTAATGCTGATGGATACCGGTGGCTAATATCTACAATGAGTGACATTTAGACCTCATGTGGTTGTAGCCATTTGGCTGTGTGCTGGGTGGGACAGGCCTCATAATGGAAGGCTCCTTGTCATAGTCACTCTATTCCACACATCTATGTACATCTACGTTTGGCTTATTATAGTGTGTTGTCCTTGGATATATGTCTGTATTCCTATCCACTGTGTCTGCAAAGCATGACTGGAGCATACTGAGGAGTGTCTGCACTAACATCTGCAACTGCCAGATATGTATGGTCCACTGTTGTTTGCAGACATGGGCTTCATTTGTTTAAGTGTGTGAGCATGTCCAGTATGCCCTTCTGTATTGAATGTGTGGATCGATTCCAGGTAGTTTGCACTTCAGTGCAGACCTTTGTGTTGTACACCTACAGGTAGTAAACTGTTTCTGCAGGGTATTCGTCAATCATTTGGCAATATGGGGACAAAGTGTGCAGGGGATAATGTGTACTGTAGGTGATTGTGTCTGTGCTGCTTCAGCTACATGGTACTGCTGTTAGCTGAGATATTCAGACATGTGCACTGTTATACACTGTGATGTTTTCTGTCCTCATGTACTGTCAGGTGGGCATTCCTGCTCACAGTAATGTCTTGGGGGATAAGGGTGACTGCAGCTGTGTGTAGTATTGTGGGAAGACGCCTACATATTCATGGTACTATATTGCTGTGGCAATACCTCACAACTGTGCAGATTTGCACAGGTTACCCAGAGGCAGGGGCCATGAGTCAGGACATTACCCCTATTGTGGTGCATGGGCAGGTATGTAGCCACCCATTTATGTGTTTGCAGCCAGGGATAGTGTGTGCACACAGCTTTGTGTCGTACCTTGCACATTTCATGCTGCCCATGCTCCCAACCCCCTCTGTTATTTGATCCTCTTTCATACATTATACATACATTCTCTGATACTTTCCATAAGGTTATCACCCCATCACAGCTATGTGTTGGTGTTGGTCCACAGTTCATGCAATGGGACCTGGTGGACATGTTACTGTGGTTTGTCCACATGGCCTTGCATATGGCTTATGTGGAGTGTTTTATGTTGTTATTTGGGTGTCCATGACATAACATGCATTGGCAGTACATGTGAGACACACACCCTTGGCAGAGGCCTGTTGGCCATTAGGTGTTGATGTGGGCCAGATGTGGCAGACCGTTGCATTCTGTCTGTTCTACAGTTTCACACCACCATATAGTATATTTCCCTGGGTGACAGGGTAGGTGTGCTAGGTGTTCATGCCAATACCTTCTATCAATCTTGTTCAGATGGTGTGGATGCTGGCAGGGTGCTACCTATCGTTAGTGACACACCTGCATGGGACACCTGCACTGCATGCTGCATTTATTCACTATTACCATATACAGGTGGGGTCATATTGTACCCATTCCACACAGCAGGGATACGACCAGAGAGGTACCTATGTATGGTGTTTGTGTGAGCTGGGTGCATGTGTGCTATGGACACTACTTGCATCTGACACACAGATATGCATTGGGCATTCCAGTTATGCTGACATGTGCAGGTACATCAGCTGTTTCCCAATACATCAGTCCTACCTCCTTTGTGATCTGCAAGTGTTCAGGCAGACAACACTGGTATCCCCTACTACAGGACCAGATAATGTGATGCATGCCTGTATGTACAATTCTAAGGGTGTCTCCATTTCACAGTGACACAATATATACTGTATGTCTGGGGTGCTTACCCCTGTGTACTCCTTGTATATCTAGCCCAACAGCCATGCCATGTCAGTCTTTCAGATGGTGACACATATTACCACCATACATTTACAATGGCTTACTGCTAGCATGTGTTATACTGGTGGGTATTGTCTTTGGCACTGCAGTTGTGAGGACTTGTCCCTGCCATCAGCAGTAGTGGGCAATGGCCACCAGGTCTTACCTCAACATGCATAACTACTGACCACTCTCATACAATATGAAACATGCACCAACCTAACATACACATACCTGCATATTGTGTAGATGCTGCAACCTATCCTGCTACGTTGGCCACCTCTGTGCATCTGTGCTCCACTGGTATTTTACTTACACATACATGTTACTACATTTCTACATAGGGTTGTGTGGGGGGGGGCACACCTGACTGTTACTACATTTCTAAGTAGGGTTGGGGGAGCACACCTGACTGTTTCTACATTTCTACGCAGTGGTTGGGAGGAGGCACACCTGACTATTACTACATTTCTACACTGGATTGGGGGAAGAGGCACACCTGACTGTTACTACATTTCTACATAGGATTGGGGGGACACACCTGACTGTTTCTACATTTCTACACAGGATTGGGGGGGGCACACCTGACTATTTCTATATTTCTTTACAGGATTGTGGGGGCACACCTGACTGTTACTACATTTCTACATAGGATTGGGTGGCACACCTGACACTTGTACACATTTGCTGTGACTGTACTGGTATGTCAGGTACTCCATTTTATCCTGTATTCTATCCTATCATGCTGACTAGAGGCATATCAGTGTACTACAGGTCTTAGCTTTGATTGACCTACATATATCTACATATTAGTTTCTGACTTCCTACCCTTCAGAACTAACATCCCACTGCCTGACCTGCTGTAGTCTGTCTGTGTAGGCCTGGGGGGGAGGTTACCCATAGGTACCATTCAGAGGCCATAGCACAGCCTTTGTTTGTGTTTGTCTACACCTGTACTGCTGGCTGAGACTGTTGTTGAGTATGTGAACCTCCCTGACTGGCATGTGTGAGTCATATGTACACACATGTGGCCCAGCACATTTCCTGTAGTGGGTTTTGTTGCCCTGTGTAGTAATGGCTACTATGGTGGCACCAGTATTTGTTACAGATCTCATGGTGCCACTGTAGGTGTCTACTATCTGCTGGCATACTATTTAGCCACTCAGTTCCCTTGCATGCTCACATCCATACCATAGATACAGGTAACAACACAGTCTACTTCATTCAGCAATTGGTAGGCTGAGTGACTTACCTTGTGGGTGTCCCAGTATTGAGGGTGGTGCTGCAGGACTGCCTATGTCAGATGCACATAGTACACTCCTTACACAAGGTTGAGCACAGGTAGTGTCATGTTTGGCATCCCTTTTACTGAATGTGTGAGTCAGAGAGAGGTGTCATTCCCTGGGTCCCTCCTGTGTCGGTGTATGTGCTATGCATTGCCTCTTTGCCAAGGCCAGGACATACTGGGCATGCAACCTTCTGCCTACTGGGGCAGGCTCAGGTTGTTCCTCCTCCGAGTCACTTTGTGCCCATGCAGGCCTTGGTAATGGTGGGGAGCTGTGTGACCCTGCCCTATGCTGTTCCTGCTGCAGCTGTTTCCACAGGATCATATTGTGTAGCATGACACATACAATGACAATTTGGGTACATGTAGCTGGTGAGCACTGCAAGGCTCCACCGGATGTGTCCAGGCACCAGAACCATGACTTGAGCATCCCAAACACATGCTCTATAATAATTCTGGTCTGTGTGTGTGCCTCATTATGGAGTTCTTGTTCGGGTGTGTGTGCATTTCTGATGGGTATCATCAGCCATGGCTCCAGTGCGTAACCAGCATCCCCCACTAGGTGACCATAAGGAATGTCCGCATTGGCAAATTTCTGGTACCGCTGTATCAGATGCCAGATGTGGGAATCGTGATAACTTCCAGGGCAGCCAGCACACACATCCATTATGATGTGTATGTGCGTGCAGTCAATAGCACCCACTACCTCAGGGTATTCTGCTATTTGGTGGAACAGTTGCATATTGCTGGCTAACGCCTCACAGGTGTTGGGGAAATATACGTGCTCACTGGCATGTGCTGACATTGCATCCAGGAACTGGTGGAGTACCCTGGATGCTGATGCCTGTGAGATCCCCATCATATCCCCAGTTGGCTTTTGGAAGGTACCTGTAGCTAGTATTCTTAGGCCTACATATACCTTGGTATCCACTGGGATGGGTTCCCCTCTGTTAGTTCTGTGTGTCAGGTGTGGCCGGCACAGCTCACCAATTTGCTGTAAGAAGTCCCTGTCCACCCTATAGCATTCCACTATCTTCAGCTCATGTAGCCCCTGGTAGGTTACCCTGGGTCTGTGCACTCTTCTCTGTCTCCTCACTGTGGGTTGGTCAACAGCATTCACATCCTCACCACCTTCAGCCTCTTCCACATGTTGTTGTATGATAGCTATTGCAGCCCCTATTATTTTGTTGTTTTGCTTGTTAAAACTTTCCCGCTTGTATACACCGGTGGTGTAGAGTATGGGAAAAACCAGAGGGAAAGATGTTTGCATAGTTTATAGTAGTGTTCTGGGCTGGACTGGTCTGCTGCCTGTGTAACTGGCTGATTCTGATACATTTCATCTGCCAGCTATGCTAGTTCTCCTAGATTACCTTCCTACTGCTATTTTCCCTTCCCATTCCCTTCCTGTTTAAGCCCGGGGGCACGCCATGCAAACACAGTGCTCAAATATGCACAAAGCTGCTATTTCCTGGTTTACTTTTTTGTTGTACTTTAAAACCCGGTGTGTGGCATGCACACCTGCTTAGGTAATGTAAAGAGTGCTAGGAAACCTCAGACACACACCCTTGCTTAGCTGTGCTAAGCTTGGAGCAAACCCGAGCTACAGGGCTCCAATCCGCTTACAGTATGCTTGACACACACCCCTATGATGTCAGCTAGCTCCTAGGCTTGCACCAAGCTATTCCTGCTCTTACACTGTTGGAAGCTGACTAGCATGCAGGGGAAATCTGGGATTCATTATCATTCCCCTCATTTGCATAGGATTGCCTGCTAATGCATAGTTACATGTCCCACACTGAGCCTCCCCTCTTAGCAAGCACTATTCATTGGCCATGTTGTATTCTGCCTGACATTGAGTATAATGTCAGAATAGTGATTTTTAGTTAGAATGCTTATTTTAGGTTTATTTTCTTATTTCCCCCGATCCCATTTGCGCACAGCTGACCTAGGCTTAAACAGCTGAGATCAGCTAAAAAAAAAAAAAAAAGTTGATTTTTTTTCCAAGTGTTTTCCATGCCAATGGCCTTATAGTTGGCCATTGGCATGCTTTATGCATGATATCCACCCTTTATTTGGAGCTGTCATGGCTCCATTTTGTAATATGCAGCAATGTACTCAGTTACATTTCTGCAGATAACACTAGTCCTGCATGGCCGATTTCCAGCTTCCTGGATCGCAAATTCACCTAATTTGCATGGCTTTCTCCTGCAAATGGGGTAATTTGCATACAGGGGCTGAGACCATGCAGGACTAGTGCAGGAGCACTTGTGCACGCCCCTTTAGGTTATTCCTGGATCGGATGGCAGACATATTGCCTGCTGGAGCTCCTACACTAATCCTGAACACCGTGCAAGGCTTGCAGAATCTGGGGATGTGCATGTATACAATTCTATGACTCTATTCTGCTCATACTTCTCCACCTCTTAGTGCAAGAAGTCCAGACAAACCCTGACAAAATGAGGGAACAAAGCCCCAAAGATAGGGACATATTTTAAATATTACTCTTATTAACTTAGAAAGTTAATAGACTAACAGGATTTGTTGGAACATGCATTTTTAGGAATGATTTGAAGTCAGAAACTCAGATGTATGTCATTATGTAGTGACTTCAGTCTCAAATAATCCCAGTGATTTCTCAGAAAACCAAACATTTTATGACGAACATACCAAAAATATGAAATGCAAATCTGGACATTCTGCAAAAATCTGGACAGTTGAGAAGTATGATTCTGCTACCTTTACTTTTAACACTACCAAGTCTTAAAAAATAACTTTTATACTAAGACAACCAAGCTCATAACATATGCACAGTATATTACTGATTGCATCAAGCAATCGTGGATATGTGCATATATTGTATATATGTGTGTTACAATTATACTGATGACAATCCTCAGCAGGCTATTGCTGTCCCTGATTTATAGGTTTTGCATTATATTGCAATAGTAATGTAAACCTAAATAGTATTATATGGCAGGGAAGTGTGGTTTTGAACCGACAACCTCTGACTACTCTATAATGCTGGACTCTTGTTTTATCCTACAGACTAATGCATGCATACTTTTCCTTTACAATTGATAAATGCATACTCAATGTGATACAGGTGTTTAACACAATAAGCTGTATTTTCTCTTAATGCTACAATAACAGCAGTGTTTGGATGCATGCATACCACTTGCATCTTGCATTCATGCTAATCTTGCTTCATAAGTTCGCCGATTCAGCAATCTATCGGCATGAGCTGTGGAAAAAGCAGATCACAACAGAATACCATTAAGAATACTAATCCTAAACAAATGCAGCTGCAAACTCTTACAAGTAGTGCCTGTAAGTGATACTTACACATTTGTGGAGCACCGCCAGTCTGACATTCCTCGATCCAATGGTCAAGGGTATCCCTCTTCCTCATCCTGATGTCTCTGTAGTGATTTCTACACTGTTCCCAATGCAGGGGATACTGGTAGCACTGATCAAATCCTGGGCCAAACTATTCCATGCATCTGATTTGTACTTGGATCCATGATAGCGTTCCTGCAACAGTCGGGAGCCATAATCATTTACCAATAGCCCAACAAACACTTTAGACTCCTGCGCACCTCACCTTCAGGCAGACATCTCAAAACGTCTCCATGAACACCTGCATTGTCTAAAGCAGATGAAGACCTATCTATAATGATGTTTCCCACCAAATACAGTTATCACAGATACAGAGAACACACACTTTTGGATTTTTCAACATTTGAAAATGGTGCACATCACTTACCATTGCGCAAACACAGGCAATGTGTTTCCGCGATGATAACCACTACAGAGATGGTAACCAATACAGGCATTAATACATAAATATATAACTGGCACAATATTAGTGTGTCAACCATCAGGATAATAAATATGGTATAAGAAATACTAGGTTAACTGCTATAATTGAGTGTGACTATAATGTGAAGTGGGACACCATTAAAAAAGAATGGCGTCTGCTCTATTCCAACTCTGCACCTTATGTATGGTAGTCCTACACGTATAGCTATTTCCAGAAGAAAAATGAAAAAAAAAATTACTTCTCTATGTTTAATTTCATTGCTATGTAGTGCGAGGTCACAACAGTAAAATAAAGGCTGCAGTCCTTATAGTTGATGCACTATGCTGAACCCAGGACCATGTTGACTTCAGCCCAACACTCCTACATTAGTATTCATTTTGAGGTTCATGGTGTTAAATACAGCACAATGATGCTTAGCAGGTTTACACCAGGCAGAATTACATTAATAGAATGCATCCAATGTCTGTTTTTAGATGTCTAGATCATGTCTGCTACCCGGGTGGTCTCATCATCCAGTTTGTGCACAGCCACTGTGCGCAAACTAGCTGAGCATAGGCAAAGCTGTTTGTGCTAAGCGCAGCACTGTGCAAACAGTGGCCCAAGAAATTAAGAGAAAAAAACAAGTAATATGCAGAAACAGAAATCAATGTAGGGTATACATAGTACAATATATTAGTACACATGAAATATGCTTACATAGGTCTGGAATCCAAATTGCCATCCAATGCACATTCAGAACACAGGATGGATGCCTCAACCCTGTTTCTCACACAAAACCTTTGTAGCAAGCAGCAACACTCATTCAGCACACACGCAAATGAAACAAATTGTACAGTTATATTAAAACATTACATGTTAGTTGTACATTTAGCAAAATGTTCTCTTGGAAAATACTGCACCTAGTGATTACACACCCTGTTATGATTCTTGCTTGCAAATACACAGTGCTGTCTTACCTTTTTGTGTTCCTTGACCATTCAGCAGTAATCTGACCAGTACTCTGGGACATACAGTGTGTAAACAGTTCAATATCATTGCACTTACAACGTCAAAGGATATTAATTGGGAATAATATGATATGCAGTTGCCAACTAAGGAAAGCCAGGTTGGATGTCACAAACAAGCACTGACTGTTCTTTTGGGGGTGGGGGAACAAAGGTGTGTTCCTGCTGTGGCACTAACAGTACAGTGTTGGTCTGTTTGCTCTGCTTTTTTGGCATCCTGCCTGTTATCTGATTTAGGGTGGGTTGAGAAGTTAGAAACTGCAATGTGTATACTTACTGTCAAACTTTTCTCTGTGATGCTTTCCCAGTACAAAAGCATGGTGAAGTAGGAGGATTGCTTTAGACCCCTAGGTGGTGAGTCAGTGTGCTATGGCTTGTCTCCTAGCCAATACAAGGACATGCTGAGCATGCCTATGTCTGCCTACAACCACATCAGCTGCTGGTTCCTCCACTGACTCATCATCGGCCTGTGGCTGTGGAGACCTTGGCATTGTCAGGAGGATGTGTTTCCCTTCCCCTTGCTGATTCTGCTGCAGCTGCTTCCACAAGATTAACTTGGGTAGCATAGCACATACAATGAGCATTGTGGGACATGTCAGTGGATTGTAATGGTGCTCTTGACCAGATGTATTTAGGCACTGGCACTGTGACTGCAGTAGCAAAAAAACATGCTCTATGACATTACAGGTTGGACCATGTGTCTCATTGAAGTGTTCTGTGTGTGTTTGTGTGTGTGTGTGTGTGTGTGTGTATGTTTGTGTGTGTGTGTGTGTGTGTGTGTGTGTGTGTGTGTGTGTGTGTGTGTGTGTGTGCGAGCGCACATGTGCACGTTTATGATGGGTTTCATCAGCCATGACTCAAGTGCATAGCATGCATCCATCCCTAAATGAGCCTGTGAGATACCCTCCATAGCACACATCTGGTGCAGTTCCAAGATGTGGCACATATGGGAGTCATGTTAACTGCCAAGGTTGCTAGCATACATGTTCCAGATGATTCCCATGCCATTACACATGGCTTGGCAGTTTTTCATGTGGTAGACCTTATGATTAATGTAGACCCTACCCTGTTCCCCAGGCATTGTTTTCATGTGTACATGACGTATGGCAGACATTACTTCAGGGTAGTGCCATGCAGAGTGCAATTTTAGCCTTCTTGTGACCCTCACCCCAGAACTAATGGTAAAATATAGTTGCTCTCTGCCATGTTGTAGCCTATCATGCAGGAATGTTTGGAAGATCCTGGATGCTAATGCCTATGACACACCAAACATGTCCCCTGGTAGTCTGTGAAAGGTACCTTTGGCTAAGGTTCGAAATTCAACACACCTTATTTTCCACTGAGATGGGTTCCCTGTGTGTGGCTCTTACTCTGAGTCAAGGTTGCCATAGGTCGCACAGTTCCTGTACTGTTTCCTTAGCCTGCAAAGACTTTACCTTCTCTGTCTATGGCTATTGGCAGCAGCAGCAGGATTGGCTTCAGCTTGTAGCACAGATAAATGTATTAAAAAGCAGCAGCTACTAACAATCTGTCTGTGATTAGTTTGGTCTGTACTGCACTATTTTCTCAATCCGTATAAAAAAACAGCATGGAGTCTACATGGATGCTTTATATCTTGTTGACTAGCCCCACAAGATTGGTTGATTAGCATGCAGTTCAGCTGCTTATACTGTAATTAGTATCTCTGAAGCACAGACTAAGATAGATTCATCCATTACTAATGTACTCCATTATAAAAAGACAAATGTGTGGTTAGGCAAACTGATGTGGATGAGAGCTATTGCATTGTTTAACTCAGTGACACATTTATTTTGAACAGTGTATCTCTGCAGTGGAGTATTGTACTCCTATACCTGTTACCTATATAATGCATATGCTGGAATGTAGTTAAGAATACTGTGAAGTAAATCTGTATGTATTTTCTAAAACTGTAATCATGGCATGGCCTTGTTTTTCAAATCATTTCAGAGGTACAGAGGATGTAGAGTAGGCTGAAATTATAATGCTGTGTGCTAACTATGTACACAATGCAGAGACACACAGACTTCTCAGTGAATCGATCCAGAGGTACCAAAAAGACACCAAAAGTCTAAAAAACTTAATTTATTTAGTGCTTTCATTTCTCTCCAAATAGAAACTTCATCGGAATATAAAAAACATCACACCCCAGCCTCACTTTAAAATCCCTCCAAATTATAAATGAACCAATTGAAGATGCTTAAAAACTTCTTAAAAATAGTTAAAAACTATTTAAAGAAAAGGGACACTAAAAAATTTGTTTACATTTCCAAATGTTTCAACTTAAACAATTTCTGACGTTCTTGTAGCATTTAATGTCAACTGCCATTTTAATTCACATTTTAACAAATGATTATCTGTACAAAAACCTCTCTGATCTTTCATAACTATGTACACATTTCATGGAAATGTCATTTGATAGCAATTTTAGCATTTCACAGTTGTTTGTTTATCACAATTGGTCTTTAGCCTGTTATTTTGTTTGGGGGGACAAAGATGAGGTCTTGCTATGCCACAAAGTAGAATGGACTGTTATTTTGGTTGGGGGAGCATAGCTGACTATCTGTTATGGCACAAACAAGGATGTTTCTCTTGTTACTCTCCTTGTGTTGTATCCTCCCCATTAGTTTTTGGCCCCTGTTGAATCTTTAAAGTGTATCAGGTGGGAAATACTGACAGCCTTCCTTTACTGCTTTATCTGCAAACAGTTTATTTGTATTTACGTGATCCTTATATGTGCTATCATTTTTTGTCTTTCAAGACACAAAATTTCTGTTTGACGTAGGCCCCCATTTACTGAGGCTGAGAATGATCTCATCATAGAGGCCTTACATCAACATCATGCAGTACTGCTGTCCAGAGGGTGGGACAAAATGGCTCAGAGTACAGCAGTGTGGAACGAATTAGTTTGCTACATAAATGATACTGGTCGATACATTCACACTTGAAAGCAGGTGTGTCACAGAGTCAGTGATATGATAACAGCTGCAAGGAGGTGTGCAGCTGCAGTGGCATGTGATCACCAGATAACAAGTGGTGGATCTGCTGCAGAACCTCCTCTCACTGCTACAGAGGAATTCCTGCCAAACAATGTCACACAGAACAGCTCCCAGCAATCAATGACCCAGTATATTCTGGATACGGGTGCCACTCCTGTGTCTCAAGAGGAACTTCCAGATATGCTTTGTTAGATCATCATTAGAATACTGTGGCATTCTGAAATAATGTCAATTTTTTATATGTTTGTGTCAAGCTGTTTTTGGGGTTGGAGAATTTAAGATAGCTGCAGTTTTAAGCTTATTTTGAAGTTGTCAGCCATATTCTTGTTAATATTTGAGTTACTGCAGATATAGATGAGGAAAGATATTACCCCCTGTTATACTGCTAAATGTGGTGCTGTTGCCATTACCTCTTCCTTTACTCATTTCAGGACTGTCAGGAATTCACAGACATAGGGTTCCTGCAGTTGGTAAGCATACTACATTTATATCAGTATTGTAGACCAGTTCCAAGATATCTGATAATGTGTCTTCCTAGGCCTGCTGTATGTATTGCTGTATTATCTGCATACCTGTCAACTGTACAAACATTTGCTGAATGCCCAGATTTTTTACATATTTCTGGCCCATAGTTCATTTCATAGAGATTTTCTGGCAAATTATTGACAAGTCATGAAAGATTGAAAACATAAAATAATTACATAAATCTGAGTTTCAGACGTCATACCCTTCAGAACTGTCATGCTAAAGCAAACCCTATTATTCTATCAACTTTCTAAGTTTGTAAGAGCAATATTTCAAAATTGTCCCTATTCTTGTTCCTTTGGCTTTGTCCAGATTTCTTGCTGTAAGAGGTTGAGTGGTATGACTGTCTGTAATAGTGACAGCAATATAAATTGTTTAGCATATATTTCAGCATAGTAGTGCAAGAATTAATGTATTCCTGCGTTTCTTCCTTTTATCACAGGTGATCATGGAAGTGGTTCTGTGTCCCCTGCACCAGCCCATGTCAGCCAGACTGTGGATGGTAATTCATTACTGAAACTAAGCAAACATTTCTTAAGATTCCAAGAGCAGGATAAGTTATTTCTTACACTTATTTCATTGAATTGCACTTCTGAAATGCTTATAATTGTGCTATACAGTTAATATACTACATTTTGCACTGTAATAAAGCTTTTTTACTGTTTCACTGCATTTATGTACTGTTTTATGCTGTTTTAACTGTATTTTCCATTGCTAGATACTGTTTCATTACTCTAATTGCATGTTTACTGAATTACTTAACTGTAAACTGCTTTTATATACCGAGAGTTGTATTTTCTGTTTGTGAGTGCTCTATCCATGCTTTTCTGTGCATTTTTGATTTTTTGAGGTGTCTGTGTTCTAGTCTAGTCTGTTTGCAGTTAAAAGCATTCTCTAGAGCCTGCTTGCTCCTTGATCTGTTTAAAACTTTAATTTAGTAGCTATAGCTAGGAGCTATAATAGTGTGCATTACTATAATTGCATTTTTATTTAATTACTAAATTGTAAACTGCTTGTTCATACTGAGACTTGTATTTTCTCTTTGTGAGTGCTCTTTCTATGCATTTAAAGTGAGGTTTCTGTTTTCTGCTCAGGTGGTATAATCTTGATAGAGACCTGCTGTTGTCCAGGCCTGGTAGTTTTGTTTGCTGGGTTTCCTGTGTTTCTGGCAGCCATTTTCTGCTGATTGTCTGTCTTCACTATTATTGAGAGTAACAGGGTTTCCTGACGTTCTGTAGTACGAGTGATTGGGTAATAGCAGGGGCTAATAGGACTGAGTAGTAATTTGATCTTCTAACTCTTCCAACCTTACTAGTATATAAACCCTGTGTCTGGAAAAGGTTGTGCTTGTATTTATCAGGCTGTCGATGGTAATTCATTACTGAAACTAAGCAGAAATTCCAAGAGCAGGATATGTTATTTCTTACACTTATTTCATTGACTTGCACTTCTGAAATGCTTATAATTTTGCTATACAGTTAATCTGCTACATTTTGCACTGTTATAAAGCCTTTTTACTGTTTCACTGCATTTATGTATTGTTTTATACTGCTTTATCTATATTTTTCATTGCTAGATACTGTTTCATTACTCTAATTGCATGTTTAAGAATTACTTAACTGTAAACTGCTTTTTCATACTGAGAGTTGTATTTTCTGTTTGTGAGTGCTCTATCTGTGCTTTTCTGTGCATTTTTGATTTTTTTGAGGTTCCTGTGTTCTACTCTAGTCTGTTTGCAGTTAAAAGCATTCTCTAGAGTCTGCTTGCTTCTTGATATGATGGCTTTGCAGTTGCCCACCCATACTGTATATTTGATCTGTGGCACTCCTCCCAGTCTAGTGTCATTAGTTCATTCAATCTAATAGAGAACATTAGTGAAGACCAACCCACTCAGATTCTTACCTTGAATTAACTTCTGTCCCAGCTTTCTCCATTTTCACTTTACTGAAAAAAAATCTAAGCTTGTTTCCCCCCTTTCCTGTAATAAGTCTAGTCCAGATACAGATTTGCTGTATCCAGGATGGTTTGCAAGCTCCTGAGCCCCCCCTCCCCGCTTAACTAGGGTTAAGTCTGCTCTTCAAATTTTCCCTTGCAACTAGCCAGCTTTTTAGATTTAGCACTCAGATCTGTTTCTATGAGCTCAGCACTTGTTCAGAACTTGTTGTAAGCACTAAATAAGCTACAAATTACTACAACACTCAACTTTCCTCACTTGTCTAGAGGAAAACAGTTTTTAGTACTTAATAAACAAGCACATATCCAGGCATGTTTAAAGGTCAGCTCCCAGTGTTTTCTCCTGTGTACCTGATGAATCTGGGTATCTTGGGGCAATGCAGCAATTGCCTCATGTTCACAGACAACCCTCTACTCCTACCACCCAACACTACAACCTATGAGAGATGCACTTATATAGCCAACCTGGAAGCAAAGCTCTCCTTACCGAAGACTGGACTAGACAGTCAAGAGGAGAAGGTAAACACTTGCACCACACCACACTCATCACATAGTCCCTCAAAACCTACACCACCAAAACACACACACAGAAGCACAAAACACACGCCCACATTCACGGAGGCTCTCAATAAAAATCTGCCCAAACAACCGAGACCTCCAAAGCAGAAATGCAAGCAACATCCACCCCCCCAACACAACCCAAATGACACATAGCCCACAAACTCAGGGTGCCACTCAACTACAGCTCATAAGGCATAACGTACCCAACACTCTAGTCATAGGTGACTCTATAGTCAGGCACACTGATGTTCCACTCACCAGGCTAAACAAGGAGAAAGTTACTGTCAGCTGCCTGTCGGGTGCCAGGATCCGCCACATAACACACGCACTCAGGTCACTCCATAAGAAGTACAAATATTACTCTGTCATTGTCCATGTTGGTGTGAATGACCTGGGATATACCTCCCTGGACTACATGAAAAGAGACATGGAGGAGCTCGCCAATCTTGTAGACCAGGCAGGTATGACCCTAGCCCTGAGTAGCATCCTGCCATCACCCAGAATGATGCCAAAGTACAAGGACAAAATGATTGACTTCAACAATTGGCTAAGCTTCTGCTGTCATTCTAAGGGATCCAGTATCTCTCTGCCTGGGATGACATGATTGACAGACCACAATGCTTTGCCAGAGATGGCCTGCACCTGTCTCCCTTGGGATTCTGGATACTGGCAAAGGCTCTTGCCACCCCTATAGTGCCTTTTTTAGGCAAGGTTCAAATGACAAATTCACCACCGTAACAGGTACAAGCAAGCAAAATCTGAGGGTAATGCTACTCAATTCAAGAAGTCTAAACCTCAAAATGCACTCACTCAAGGCACTCCTTAAAATGGAGAACACTGACATCTGTGCAGTGACAGAGACCTGGTTCAAAGCTCCAGAGAGCACCCCTGCATTACCAGGCTATAATTCATGCCACACCTTTCAGCCACCTAACCTGGACCAAAACACTATAGGCGGAGGCGTGTCCATATTCATTAAGGATATCCACATCTCCAAGCTAGTTGCTCAGCATAATGCATCCAGGACTATCCATGTTCGACTAACTCTGGACAAGACCACAATCCAGATTGTAGCTTGCCACAGACCCCCCTCCATGCTCCAGGATTCCCACTCCTCTTTTCTTGATACACTGGCAAATGTTAGGGTACAACCCAACAACCTAATAATGGGTGATTTCAACTACCCTGCCATTAACTTAGAAAACTACTCATGTACCAACTCTTTTGCTCAACGTTTTCTGGAATTCATAAATTCCAATGCCTTGGATCAACTTATCCACACCCCCCCTAGGGGCAGCAATATCCTAGACCTGGTCATCACCAACATGGGCGACCGGTGTTCCACACCAGAAGTCAATTCCTTGTTGGTCAGATCTGACCACAAGCTAATCACCCTAGACATCCACATCCCGCCCCACCCCCCATTAGAGAAACAACCGTAAAAGTTTCTCCAAAGCCAGCTTCACGCTTCTTAAGACAGAAATGGCAAACTTCGTGACACCCATGCAGATGGACAATAGAGGTATAACTGCTGAATCCTACACAAATGCACTTTATAAGCACTTACACGAGTGCATGGATCGTGCTATCCCTAACAGAACCAAGATGCTATCCTCCAAAAAAAGGAAGCCAATCTGGTGGTCTTCTGCATTAAACAAACTCTACAACAGAAGAAAGAAACTGTTGCAAAAAAGAGTAAAATCCCATGATTGGAGGAACTCCCTGGTCAGCCTCAGTAAGAAGCTGAGATCCCTTATAAAATCCTCTAAAGCTAGTTATGAAAACAAAATCGCCACTGATTCTAAAGTCAACCACAAACCATTCTATAGCTATGTCAAGAATCTCAATGGCAACACTCAGATCTGCTCTGAGTTACAGCACAATGGCACTAAATATACAGAGCCAAATGATATTGCCAACATCCTGGCAGATAGGTTCAATGCTAACTTTACCCCCCTCTCACCCACTAAAGGGCCCATCTCTATATCGGAAGAATGCAAAGTTCCTGTAATCACGGCTCCACAGGTAAAAACCTCACTCTCCAAAGTCAAAAACACAGCATCCATGGGACCTGACAACATCCCAAGCTGCCTTCTTCATGAACTACAGAATGAACTGGCACCCCACCTAAGTACCATGTTCAGTCATAGCCTCACCTCAGGCTTTGTGCCTATTGAATGGTGCACCGTGACAGTTATCCCACTCCACAAAGGGGATGCCATGACAGACCCAGGGAACTACCGCCCCATTAGCCTGATGAGCCTGGTCTGCAAGGCCATGGAACGTATCATCATGGAACTCATAAACAAAGACATTGGAGATCTCCAAACTCTGGACCTCACACAGTTTGGGTTTGTAAAAGGCAGATCATGTCTCCTAAAACTGATAGACTTGTTTGAAGCAGTCACCAAGGCCATAGATGAGGGTAAGGTGGTTCACACAGCCTATCTAGGTCTCGCCAAGGCATTCAACCCCATCATCCACTCTGGAATTATAGATAAACTCACTAAACTAGATATAAATCCATATGTCACAAGATGGGTTGACAACTGACTTACTAACAGAAACCACACTGTGAAAGTAGCAGACTCCAAATCAGACTTCAGACCAGTGACAAGGGGAGTACCACAGGGTTCAGTCCTGGATCCTCTCTTGTTTGGTATCTACTTCTCTGAAGTACAGGCGTTAACATAGAAGGTCTTTGGCTAACTAAGTTCACAGATGAATGCAAATTAGGAGCCATAATCGAAACTCCTAATGATGTGGACATTCTACAATAGGGCCTCACTGAGACAGATGCCTGGTGTCAAAGCCATGACCTCACGCTCAATGCCAAAAAGTGCATTGTCATCCCTTTTGGTAAAAACTCTGTACCCATGAACTACCACATAGGCGATAGTCTACTTAACATCGAAAGTGTGATAAGAGACCTTGGGACACTCTTTTGATAATCACATCACCACAGTGGTCAAGAAATCCTTCTATGTGGCACACTTCATCACAAAAGGCTTCTCATCCAGAAAAAAAGAGGTCATTGTTCCCCTCTACTCATCACTCATTAGATCCATTATAGAGTACAATGCCCCTTTTGGTATGTACCTCACAAGAAATCTACAACAACTTGAAAGGCCGCAGAAATACCTCACAAAGAGGATTACTGGCCTCAAATAGATGCCCTATGCAGACCGTCTTAAACAACTCCAGCTTTACTCCGTCGCATATTGTCTACTCAGAAGCGATCTCTGCCTAACATACAAAGCTATGTCAAACCCAGAGCTGTTGGATATGCTCCACTTAAAGAAATCCCAATCCCTCCGAGCTACACACTCTAGGGACCTAAACCTTGTCACCACAATAAACAGAATACGCTGGAGGGATAGATTCCTGTCTCAGAGATTTCCCATACTCTGGAACAGACTACCTATCTATATCAAACAGAGCTCCTCATTAGCACTCTTCAAGAAAAATCTTGATGATTGGATGGGAAATAGGAAATTCCCCCCGGGATCACTTCTGTGGCTCTGCTTGACACTGGCACAGGAAAATAATTTTCTTGGGTGGCAAAAGCCAGGGTACCTTTTTAGCCAGGCTTGTATAGGCCCTAGGGCCAATAGCCTAGTACCTACCTATGAACCTATGAACCTATGACTCTGATGATGATGGTGGACAAAATGAGGCACAGCCAGGGGTTGCAGAGGCTGAATCTGACACCGGGATTGACACTCAGTGACCCCCACCCTCATTTTTCCTATGCACAGCCAGTATTCCTACACATCCCCAGTCCACTGAAGACAGATATTGGACAGCTGGAGGGTGAGGACATTGAGCAGGGAAGTGTAGCTACTGCTGCTTCAAAGCTTATTGACTCTGGCTGTAGCTAAACTGTTGGTGAGATGACACGCAGGAAGCACAATAGGGGTGCTCGGAGGAGGTCTGCTGTCCCTCCTGGGAGGGGAATGTCGACCTTGTTGGCATAGGTCAACTACATTAGCTGTGAGCCAATGTGACCATGTCCGATCATTCTCCTATAGTAGCACTACTTCCACTGCTCCACCAGGGAGTTTGCTGTCCATACCCTGATGTGGCAGGACCACATGGCCTTGGGCATTTCCATGAAGGGAACACATCCAGCAGACATCACTCATCTGCAGGTAGTAGCCTTGCATCTGACCTTGGGCATGGAGGTGCCAGTGCAACTCTTGGCAGTGCCAGTTCCCATGGTTGGAGGTGACAATGATGAACTGTCAACTCTACCATGCACGGCTCACATCTTTCTGACATACTGGCACATAGAGCTAGCACTGAGCTTGGCTGTGTGCATACAGACACTCACACAACAATATTACATTGAGGGCACCTGCAGACACACACACATTTTCATGGTCCATCTGCTTCACTTCCTTACTCACACACACTCACACACCTTTAGTGTCAGCCTAGGCCTCCTGCATCCCCACACAATACCCTGTGCAAGTGATGATAACTGTGCCATATCCCTGTTTTCTATTTTTTGGATTCAGGGATAGCCATAACTGCCCTCCCTTCCAGCAGTCTCTTCAAAAATGCTCTTAAAGCACACCTAAAATCTCACTGGCTATGTCCTTGTCCATACCCCAACTAACCCCCCCCCTTTCTCCTCTACCACTAATTAGCTGCCAGCTCTACTATTAGCTGTCAACAGGTTATCAGTATTTCATATCCTTTAACCAACAGATGATTGCAGTATGATGTTTACTCTTTTATCTATGTGAGAAATTAATACTACTAGGTAAATGTCTTGCACCTTATATTGTTATTATACTCTGACATATGTCATTACCTGTCAGACTGTGTCTTTGCTATAAATACGCTGTTTTTTTTCCCTCTGAAATGCTAGATTTTACTCTTATATTATGTGAAAATTTGCTTGTCGGAATATATGGAGCCTTCCTTGTGATATTATACTCTGACATATAGGTCATTTTTCCTGTTGAACTGTGTCTTTACTATAATTATACTGTTTTTTTTTCATCTGATATGCCAGATTGTACTCTTATATTATGTAAATCTCATATGTATGTATATATAGAGCTTTTCTCCCCGGGCCTCCGTTGAAAATGGGCATATACCCAGTCAGACTTTCCCAGTCAACAAATGCAAAATAAATAAAATAAATAAATGTGTCTGATGCACAGGGTGACTATTTACATAAATGATGATTATATCTGCATGTGTTGTGTTGAACTGATGATTGCACCTGCCAGTTATATTGTACTTGGCCAGTTATACAGATGCTACCATCATCATTTCACTACTTTACAGTGGATGCTCTTGCAAGGCTTGTGAAGTTAACTGAGATTTGCATCATACAATTTGAAATTTCCCTGTAATTATTTTTATTACAGAGTTATAGTGCGCATCAGAAGTCACAACATCAGATTCAGATATCAGGATTTTAAGTGTGCACTGTAGTCAATTCTCATCACAATAGTAACACACTATTCTGGCATGTACATCACCATAGCTTCATAGGTACATATTATGTTGCTAGGCTATTGATCTGATGGTGTTTAGAAGCATAACCATTAAATCACAATATAAGATTCAATATCAGATATCATGTATGGGCAAGATTTGTCTAGCAATGACTACCCATGTCCAGGTGAGAAGCAGGGGGCAATGCAAGGCAGAGAGTAACAGTTTCATATCATGTCATCCAGGCTGTGATGAAACAGTGTCATGGAGGTGCTTGGCTTGACATGCTTTTGAAGCCTATTCCAGATGTGTGGCAACCTATGAGAGATGCATCTATCTCTCCAGCATGTTTTATATATATATATATATATATATATATATATATATATATATATATATATGGGTCCCATTCAGAAGACCGAAACGCCGATTGCCCGACGCGGAAATCACCGACGCCAGATGACCGACAGGTACGTATACCGACAGGGTGATTCACCGACAGTGGAAAGACCGACAAGGGTAACCTGCGATCGCGACCCGGTAAGTGTGCGATAGTGACGGAGGTAGGAGTGGTCAGGTAAGTGAGTTAGGGTTAGGGTGCAGGTAGGTGGAGTGTGCGATAGTGTCGGAGCTTGGGCTAGGGGTGGGTAAGTGAGTTAGGGTTAGGGTGCAGGTAGGTGAAGTGTGCGATAGTGTCGGAGCTTGGGCTAGGGGTGGGTAAGTGAGTTAGGGTTAGGGTGCAGGTAGGTGAAGTGTGCGATAGTGTCGGAGCTTGGGCTAGGGGTGGGTAAGTGAGTTAGGGTTAGGGTGCAGGTAGGTGAAGTGTGCGATAGTGTCGGACCTTAGGGTTAGGGTTTGGGTCAGGGCTAGTGTGTATGGTATGTAGTGTCGCGTGTTGTTTACGTTCCGTGTGTCGGTGATTTGGTGTTCGGTGTTTTGCGTTGTCGGGTTTGTGTCGGGTTTGTGTGTTTTCGGTTATTTGGCCGGTGAGTTTTGTGTCGGGAATCAAGTGTCGGTGTTTAGAAGTAGACCCATATATATATATATATATATATATATATATATATATATATATATATATATATATATATATATCAAATATATTTATATATATATATATATATATATATATATATATATATATATATGTATATATATATATATATATATATATATATATATATGGGTCTACTTCTTTTCACCTAACTTTCATTTGCCTGACACTCATTTGCCTGACCCCATTTGACTGAAATTTCATTTGCATGAAACTTCATTTGCCTGACACTTCATTTGACCGACAAGTATTATTAGCAAGAAAATGGAATATGCCCCCTTCCCCACTGCAGTGCGACCCTGGAGTTAGAATATATAGTTGGGGGGGTGTGGGTGGCACAGCCCCCGACAATGGGGGCTGTGGGGGGTGAAGCCCTCCACTTCATTTCATATGATATTGTTAACTTTTGATGTAATATTGCTTAGTAACAGAAAAGTAATTGGGGGATTCGCCCCCCACACCCCCCATTGTGGGGGGCTGTGCCCCCCACACCCCCCCTAACTATATATTCTAACTCCAGGGTCGCACTGCAGTGGGGAAGGGGGCATATTCCATTTTCTTGCTAATAATACTTGTCGGTCAAATGAAGTGTCAGGCAAATTAAATTTCAGTCATTTGGTCTCAGGCAAATGAGTGTCAGGCAAATGAAAGTTAGGTCAAAAGAAGTAGACCCATATATATATATATATATGTATGTATATATATATATATATATATATATATATATATATATATATATATATATATATAAACACACACATATATATATATATATATATATATATATATATATATATATATATATATATATATATATATATATATATCATTCTACAATGATGGCCCTTGAACAGCTGAATTTAGTTCCAAATGATATATGTAGGGTCAGCATTCCCATCACAGCTGGGTCAGAGATAACAGTGTAAGGCACACATAAGTTACCTCAAAGCAGTTTATATCATACTGATTACAGTGACAGCTGCATCAGTCTATCTTTATTAGACACATTTGACACCCTGATTTATATTACTTGTAAATATCTGAGATCTTTCAAGTTTCTGCAGGTGTCTAGTATGCCACATAGGAAAGAGAGCATTATATTCAGTTGAAGGCCTGAGGAGGGATGAGTATAGGGTATTTAGAACTGAATTTGATACTGCTGCAATGGCTTTGCTAATCTGATCCAATATGTAGAAAACCTTTCTCACCACAGTAGACACATGTTACAGTCTACTTATGTTCCCAAATCTATCGATACAGAATTGGTGATTAGGGTATTCATGATTATGTCATAATAAGCTCTGGAACATTGTTAATACCAAAGGAAATGATGATGCATTTATATGATGGTTGTTTAACAGCACAGAGTTGTCATCAGTCATTAGTCTGTGTAAGCCCCTTTTGAACAGCACTCACATTGTTAGGGTATACAATGATAGCACCTAAGTGTCTTTCAACCACAGACTTGCCTAGACTCAGACACTCTGTTTTGGTCTGGACTTCTGAAAAGTACATGGCGAACATGAATGGACACAGCAGTGACACTTGTGGTAACCCATGGGTGACAGTTCTGTTGCTAAAGGTGAACTCTCCTGTTAGGGCTGTTGAATATCTGCTCTGCTAGATAGCATTGGCTGATTGTAATGGAATATAATTGCATTGTTTTTCTGCATCTAAAACCACAAAGAGTTAAGCTCTCTGCACACAAACAAGAGCAGAGCAGCAAAGACAACGAAACGCTGTTAAAGCTCAAAATGAGACCAGAAACAACTTCAAATATATATTCCTAGTATACACTCCAGATACAAGGGTACAGGGTCATTTTCTCAGAAATCATGTGTCATAATGTTTATTTATCAGTAGTTGAACTGAATTGGATTAATCCAGAGTGAATACAATGTATGCTGTGGGTAACATAACTGCAACAGAATAAAAGCAGTAATTGACAATTTTTTGTTCCTAACATTACATAGGCAACAGCATCAAAAGCAGCACAATATTTTCCAAAACTAATCATAGCAGTGCAAAACAAATGAACTATACTTTTACCTTACATAAGTAAAAGTAGCAGCTAGACATACTGCAGAGCTTTCACATCATAACAGTGGCTAAAAACAATGGAATGATGAATATGCATAGAACAATGTTCCATAGGCTGCTGTAAAACACTCTCTGTGTAATGTCCAGTAACAGCTCAGCCACACACATAACCTACTCAACCCCCAGTTGACTGCATTGAGAATAGAACCCATACCTATCTAATTACACAGGCTACAGAACACAGTACTTAAAACATGCACCACAGCACAAGTTTGATTTTAGTAGGACTGCAGGTGATCTTATAGTAGTTGACATCAGCAGGCCATGTGGGGGACAATAGGTTGGAGGCCTGCTCAAAATGGATGTTTGTGCAAGCACCAAAACACTGCAAAAACATGCCATTGGATAAATCAGTTTGGGATACACACTTCCACTCTTCATTTTGGAAAAACACACACACACACACACACACACACACACACACACACACACACACACACACACACACACACACACACACACACACACAAACACTCTCACACACATAGTCTACTAGATAACATAAGCAAGCCATGTGGGGAACAATGGCTTGGGAGGCCTGCAAAGGCACATCACTTCTTAATGACTAGTCCCAGCTGCAACCATATTAGTAGCCAAAACAGCAAAGAAAAAACTCACTCCCCCACAAACAGAGGCTGAAGAGCCATGTGCCGATTTCTCAATGGCCACTCCCCCTCCATTTTGGGAATTAGTCACAGCCCCAACAAACTGTAATGATGGAGTTGGTATATCAGCACAAGCAGAGGTAGAGGAGCCAGATGTTAACTTTTCCATGGCCACTCCCCCATCCACTCTGAGAATTGGTTGCAACTGAGACTAGTGAATCGAATCAACATAGTGAGACCAGAGCCAGACATAAAGAATATTTTTTAGCACTAACTACTTCAGCAAATCCTGATTCTTTTCTCGGGCTTCCAGTGACATTCAAATGTACAGACACACCCAGGAGAGGATGGTGACACAGTCAAGGAAGAAAGAGAAAGAACATGTCACTGGATCAAGGCAGGAAGTTTTACCTGAAGTCATCAGGGTGAATACGGACACATTAGTGGTCAGTTTATCAGGCTATGTGCTTTCTGTTGCACAACTGAGACTTTTAGAGAGAGGCTTATCATTTATACCATCTGACCCCTCTGATTTCAGTGACGTTATTATGGACCTGCATTGTTTTGTGATGAAAGTCATGCTTAATAAAATGTACAGTAATGAAAGTAATAGTTTAATTGGTAGTGATGTTTGTGGTACTAATATTTACAGGAAACCAAGTGTTTTTTATCCTCTACTTGCTCCATCTTTGGAGTCTTTTATTAAACTTTGTGAAAAAGACTTGCTTAATGATAAAATAAGTGGCAAAAGGTTTTGTAATTTGGATGCTGAAGAGAAAAAAGCATTGTTAGATTTAAAAACTAGTATGAATATACAAATTTGCCCAGCCGATAAAGGAGGCTCTATTGTTGTTTTGGATAAAATCTACTATACTGAGAGTATGTTAAGAATGTTAAATTATGTTTCTACTTATGTCAGTATTTCTATGGGTGATGTTGATTTAATGACTAAAAGAGTTCATGATTTTTTATATGATGCCTTAATGTGTAGGATGTTAAATTCTGAACTATATACATACTTTGTGATTTTCTGATTATTTCCTCTATCTATGGCCCGCTTAAGTTGCATAAAGGGCTCAATAGACCTGATCTAAGGCCTATAGTATCAGGAAGGGCCTGGTTAACTGAGCTGTTGTCTTTTTTTGTGCAAGATAAGTTGGGACCCGTGGCTTTTAGGATACCATCTGTGTTGAAAGATAATAAACATTTCCTGCGGGATTTGTTTGCAGTGGTTGGGAATGTTGATGTTTCTGATTTTTGGTTAGTAACCTTAGATGTTATGACCCTATTCACTGTCATACCCAATTTTAAGGGTATTGAAGCAGCTAGAATGGCCCTGCTGAAATATGGTTCATATTCGAGAGATATGTTTATGTTAATTACCTATCTCTTGGAAACTGTTCTTGAGAATAATGTATTCATGTTTAACGAATGTATTTACTGGCAGAAGTTTGGCATGGTTATGGGCACGGCATGTGCCAACAGCTTCACCAACCTTGTTATGGCTCAATGGGAGGAGGAGTTTGTTTTTGGGAATAATAGGTTCAATAAATCCATTAAATTGTATCGTAGATTTGTGGATGACATCTTTCTCCTGTGGGGAGGTACATCACAGGAATTGACTCAATTTGTGGAATATTTCAATTCTTCTACCTCTTATTTAAGATTTACACATAAAGTGGCTTTTGACAAAATAGACTTCCTGGACGTTGAAATTATTAAAATGGATGATGGCTGTTTTGAGACTGCACTTTTTAGAAAATAAATTGTCATAAAAACAATTTATTACATCGCACCAGCATGCACCCTAGCCATATTTTTGGTAATATTGTTAAGGGACAGGTTCTTAGAATGTCTCGTTTACATACCAATGATGAGACGTTTGCTGGAGAAGTTGGGAGTCTACAAGATAAGTTTAGAGAGAGGAGCTATGGTCAAGATGAAGTGTTCATGAATATGATGGACTGTATTTATGTCTGTGATGGTAGGGCTAAACCCTTCTACTCATCCAGGGTAGAGGGTAATGGTGGCCATAGAAAAGGAATGACCACTGATAAGTCCGTGAAGAATAAGGTAGATTTGACTTATGCCAGTGATATGTGAAGGGTATGTGGCATTATTAGAAAGAACGGGCCCATTCTTTTAGCTGATGATGGTATCCAAGATATAGTTGGGAATGGTCCCTCCTTCAGGTTCAAGAATAGACATAATTTAAAGAGAGAATTATGCTATAATTTTGATCAAAGCAGTTCCTGTGTTCAGTCAGTTAGGAAGGGTACCTATGCATGTAGGGGTTGCAGAGCATGTGGATTTGTATGTGAACAAAAAACTTTTGTACATCCTAATAATGGGTATAAGTTTGAACCCAAGTTTTATGCTGACTGTACTTCTGTGCATTTAGTCTATCTTGGCCGATGTAGAAGCTGTCCATGCTTCTATATAGGGAAGACTGAATGCCCTTTTAAAGAGCATATAATGGATTTGTGAAGATGTTTGTGAAGATGAAGATGCTTGCGAAGATGCTGGAGATCAAGTACAAGATGTCCATAATGGCACAGTAAGCAAGGTGCAGGTCGTTCCTCAACATTTTATAATATATTAATTAAAAGAATAGAGATTCTAGCCTCTCTTGGTAGCTAATAGTCTTTCAGCCCATAATCTTTTTGGTTAGGAAACTTTAGAGCTTCTTTATTGAATGATATATCTAATATGGTACATTCTGAAGGGAGAGTCATACTCAATTATGGATCTAATCAATGTGGAATGTAAGGCAATGATGACATAGTTACTGCCAGTTGTAATTATGGCATGATGAGATTTTAACACTGCACAGTTTGAGCTTGTTTGAAGTGCTCAGTTGTGCCTCATGATTGCTGACACTGTAGTGTAGCATGTGGGGAGGGGGCTGCTAACTCCTGAGTGTGCTGTCCTTTGGATGAGATGTTAAACTGAGGTCCCATCTGCTCGAGTTGGTGGTAGCTCTGGTGGATGTAAAATATCCCATGGCACTTATAAAAAAGAGCAACGGATGTTCTCTGATGTACTGGCCAAATTTCCCCTAGTAGTATAAATGCCATCTGGGGGCTCCCTTTAAAAGAAGCCACTATCCTAGTGGGACAAACCCAGTCAACAAAAGGATAAATAAAATAAATAAATAAATAAATAAAAACCAAGGATGAAGTATCTCAGATCAAAATTCAGAAGAAAGTAAGGGAAACAGTAAAAAGAGCAGAAAATGAATGATTAGTGAAGGTGCATTGCAATATGAGGATGCTAGTATGAAGGAAGGATAAATCTAATAGGATGATAGTGGGGTATTATGTAAATCATACTGTGAAGCATATTACCTTAATGTGTGATTCTAAGTTAACAGAGTCATATGGTTCCATATGTGAAGGATAATGCCTGAAAATACATAATTGGAGACCTAAGACAGACATGGGAATGCTTCTACTGAATTTGTATATGTCAGGCTTTATTGTATGATGATAGAGAAAAGGGGTAAGTGGGAGGAGCACAAAGGAAAAATGTGGTAGGGGAAAAAAGAAGGGGCATTTAGAACAGTTGAATTAAATACAAGAAGATATGTGGAAAATGAAGGGAAATAGAGGTGAGGAGTGAACAGTTATGTGATCACGAGGAGGTAAAAAGATAAGGAACTTGTGGGATTGAAGAGACTGAATGAAATATTGATATATAATGGAAGGCAAAACTTGTAAATATAAAATATAAAATAATTAGTTAATAAATGCCCACTGAGACACGATATGTGTAACTATTAAAAATTATCTAGATGCATATGCATTCCTTTAATATTTACTGCAATTAGTATGACAATAAATTAAATAGGTATAGGTAGTTTCAGCTCTTTAAATATTACTCTGTATTGTTTCAGCACCTCCTTTGCAACCCTAATGAAAAAATGTCATATAAATTACTTAGACATTACTGTCAACAGTCTTTTGGAATCTGGTCCCCATAGTAAGCCTGTTTACAGATATGCATTACACAGAATTCAGTCACTTAGACTGAGAGCAAGGGTTTTGGATCAGGGCAGACTGAAAGCAGGTATTTTGGAATCTGGCCTAGTGACATTTCATATTTTAATTTCCATGGTAGACATTTCCAAGCATATTCCATTGTAACCACCAACATTCTTTACTCTTTATAACATTCTCCATATTGTAGAAGCTTCTGTTTCATGGACTGGTATTCTGAGACAAACTGTTCTTACCCCATACCACCAGTCCCTCACCTAAAACCACAAGTTCAAACTCACCAAGAAGTTATCAGAAAGACCTTTATCCTAGTCTCTCTTTATATTCAGGGCTGAACTCTACCAACAAACTAGTGGGTTTGTAATGCATGCCATAATGACACCCTTACTCAACTATGCAAACTTTTTCATCACTGACTGGGGCTGAGAATATATTATGAGGTCACAGTTTTCTTCTCAAATTCTATTTTATGGTCATTTTATACCTGACATAATTTACTTGTGGAATAAAAGTACTACAAAGCTCACCAAATTGTGTGACTATTTAACAGGACCACTGCTTTTCTGAAATTTAAATATATTTTTTTGCCTGTTTGATTTTTATTTCCATGTCCATTCACCATCAAGTCTGCTTCCCATAGATCTTTAACTCATTAATTCTCAAAGGAAGGGCATTACCTGTAATGAGCAAAAACTGACTAGTGGAGGCCATCATCCAGATAGCCACTGAGGAGTTTGTACACCTGCTGATGCCCACACATTCTTCTCCTGCTGGAGGGAGGAGTGCCCTTGTCTCATCCTCCTGAGTGTCTGGCTTCTCTTCCTCAGATTGGAGCCATCCTATTTTAGGACAGATACGAATTGACCCTAGCCTGGGGAACTACATGGTGCTACAGCTCCTCTTGGTGCCAGTATCAACCAGAGCACTGGCTATGAGTGCTTACCTGTTAAGCTCTAACCCTACCCCAGGTGGATGACATTCCTATGCGGGCATACTGTGCCTTTCCCATGTGCATGTATGTTCCCATGGATCCCCTTCTAATATTTGAAAGGCCATATCATTGAATTTCATTTTCACTGGATGAAAATCATGAAAACAAAATACCCGAACTACAAATTTTTCCCAGGGCAAGTAAACACTTGCCTGACATGCCCTTTTCTACACTGTAGTGCAATTCTGGAGTTGGTGTATATATAGTTAGGGGGGTGTGGGGAAGAAGCCCACATATTGGGGGGTTTATTTTTTCCAGTGTGTGTTTTGTTGGAGTTTGGGCAAGTGTCTACTAGCCCTGGGAAAAATTCGCTGTTCAGGTATTTTGTTTTTGCGATTTTCATCTCACAAAAATGAAATTTAATGATATAGCCTTTCAAATATTAGAAGTAGATCCATTCCCATACATGTGCATTGAAGGTTAACATCACCAACTTGGTATCACTAAGCTTGTCTGGTTTCACTGCTGTGTAAGCCCGCACTTGCAAAGTGGTAATGTGCCAGGTGGAATCTTCTCTCCCTCCCCCAAGAATAAGCAAACCAGCTCTGGTTATTCATCCCATCACCTCTTACACAACTCTTATATTACCTGAACCTGTACATAAACTCCGGCCATCTGGATCGTAGTTATGGCTTTATCCAAGTTCTACTATAAAGCCAAGCCAAATTTGATTCAAATAAAATTAATAATTTGATAATACAGTGTAGAAATGCGCAGATTACAGTAAGTTTTACATGCAGAAACACAGAAAAGAAATAAGTAAATTATCATAAATGTAGTATGCATCGTGTGAATATTAAAAAATGTACTTAAATTGAAATTATGAAGGTGCCATACGTTTACTTATGAGGATGAGATTTATTCTAAGAAAAGGGCAACAAGATAACAGTACTATTTTGTGAGAAGGTGTATCCTATGTATCTGATTGAAAAAGTTTTAAAAGAAATAATGGACGAGAGAAATGGCAGACTTATTAACATTATTCAAGGATGCCGGTTACCAAGAGACTCAAGAGTTAAAAGCTTCTAAGGCATCTGATGACTTTGGCAGGGCTTTGTGTTTAACTTGTACCCGAGTGTTATTAAGGATAAAGTGAAGGACAATTAGAACATTCTGGGATTAAATAAGAGTTACTTAAAGTAGTGATTCATATCCTGTAGTTATTAACAAAAGAGCTAAAAATGTAGTTTTTCTTTTCAGAAGCCCAGTTGTTAACTAATAATCTGGCATCTCCATGGTGAAGCTAGACCTCACAAAATTAACATTACTAACTTAACCATAGCAAAAATACAATACACAATTTAAAACTAGATGATAACTATTACCAACAAATACTATAATAAGCAAAAGCAATAGTGAAAGTTCAGATATATAAAAATGCAGGATACACAATTAATGGTTTCTCCCTAATGCTCACAATATCCTTAGGTGGGAGAGCGTTAATAACACTTATTCCAAAGAAAAAAAAATGGTTTCTCTTCCAGCAGTGCAAAACTGATAGGAAGCATCACTCACAGGATTGATAATAAAGCAAAATACATCAAACTAAAAACAAACAAATAAAAGCATTATGCCCTAGTCTGATCCCAATTAAGAAATGCCTTTATTTTTCTGCATTTTTTTCCCAGGCTTAGACCGTGGCTTTTTAGACGTAATAAATTTATCAAGACCAAGGGAGTAAAGGAAGCTTAAGGGTAGTTCCTTCTTGTGGATGTGAATTAATGTTTCCAGAGCTCCAGCTCTTTTTGTGAGGAACGGATGCTGGTGGAGTCCACTAACTCTGGAAACAGCTGTTTAGACAATTGTTTCTTCGGACAAGTCAGACTGTCCACAAGGATAAAAAGACATTCCTCTCCAAACTGTCATCTCTGAGTTTCCTGTGTCACTGGAAGCTGCACCATACCTCTCAGGATATTTTACTTTTTTTGTAAATTACAGTGGGCATGAAGGGCACTCTGAAATTTGGTAAATAGTAGTCCTGAGCTGAGGGCACGTCATTCAAAATGGAGTCAGTACTTAAATCCAGCTGTAAGAAAACAAGAGCAACTTCATCAGATGTAAATGACTTAAGCTGACTCTTCCATTTAACGCAAGGAGTGGCTGGATACTTCAAACTGGTGAGAAAACCATTCTTGTAACAAAGCTGTTGACTAGAGAAGAAATCCATTCAAGCTTGTGTAGCCTCCTGAGAAAAGCCCCGGTAAAGGTTTACCTTCTGACCACAAAACAAAAAGGATGCAGTTCAATTGCAATTGACAAGATGTACACTGTTTGCCACCTTCATTAAAGAGATGCAAGATGATTTGTCTTGGTTGGTCCATTGCCTTGTTTCATGCATGCAGTGAATGGTAAGCTCTTTCAGTGGTGTTCAGGAGTGCCAGACACAAGTCGAGACAGCCTCTGACAGATTCATCTCTATCTAAGAAATCAATACGATTTATTTTCTCATTCACTTCTTTAAGTTTCCACCAGGAGTAGCTTGTTACTTCGGCATTCATTCTCCACTGATATGATGCAGTCCTGGAAAGAACAGGTGGCCTATTCCTGTTTATTGGGTCTGTGTTCAGCCATTGAATGGAGAAGCATGCTGTTCATTGAGCTGTTTGAGTAAGATTCTATTACAGTATGGATCAGGAAATTTGGCCTTTCCCCACTGTAGTGTGATCTCAGAGTTGATATATATATAATTAGCAGGGGGTGTGGGGGGGGGCACAGTCCCCCACATGAGGAATTTCACTAAGCTGTATTTTCGATGTAATGCTATTTGGCGATTTTTCCATTCAAGGGCTGAACATAGACCCCCTATATATTAATGCTGAATGAGCCCTCTTGCATACAGATAGTCCTGATGTTAACAGTTTTCTCCAGAAAAGCTGTCTTGATGGAGGTGTCCTTCCAACTGTGTTTTAATCTGAGCATGTTCTGCTTTGATCCCTGAAATATCTGCCAATATTTGAGCTACCGCTCAGTTAGCCTATCTAGTTTTTGCCAATATCTAATTCAGTGGTCTGCAACCAGCTGGCAGGCATTCCAAAGAGAAAGCCTGAGCTGTCATTTTAGTATATAGCAAACTCAAAATATTCTATAATGAAATCAGACTTTAAAAAGAGAAAGGGCAGAAGTAAATAAACCCTGCACAGCTTGCTGAAGCTGTGTGTGTGTCACAGCATACCAGTTTGTATGGTAGAGCAATTCAACAAACTATAAAGCAGTCGTGTACACTTAGTGTAGCCTTCTGCCTTGTATTCCAAAATCTACTGGAATACAGCCACCAAAAATATACTGGAGGGAAATACTGTTAGGGGCTAGTCCTGCTGCTGCTGATAGACCGCAAAACAAAGAGGAGAGTAACAAAAGGCACGAAAATGGAGCAGGATACAGGAATAAATAAAATTAAATTTATTAAGCACTTTCGTCAAATATTAGGATTGACTTCTTCAGAATACCCGACAGTCAGGAAGACCATCCTTTTATACATACAACAATTAAGCCATTGATTGAATACAATTGAATAATTGAATAATTAAGCATACAAATGTTTAAAGACATAGACTCCCTTGTTTTCTGAATTGTTTCTTTACCAGTAAATTTAAATAATATAAGCCATTACTTAGTACCACTGTAAAAACCGTATATATGTGGCAAATGTGTCCCCTAACACTAAATTACAAAAAATGCTAGCTTGTAGGTATAATACAAAACTATCAACTGTTTTTAGAAAAAATATGAACATCATATGTATAAATCTGTGCAACAAGCAATATATACAATAAAATATGTCCAATAAAACCCCCAAATGTCTTGGAACAAACAATAATAATTGTATTTATTACTGCTTGGTAGTAACTTGATTAAAGTGTAGCTATCATTCTAAGTCTTTTGGATTAAGCACTTGGGCTTCAGACCAGTTGTTTTACATTAGGAAGGTTTGTGGCATGCACTGTGGTGGCAGGACAGGTAGCTTTCATCCTTCTAAGTTGGGAACTGCTGATTGAGAGCCCAGTGTCTGTTATTCTTAAAGTGTATTAGTTCTGGTTTAAGCACTTGGGCTTCAGGCCAGTTATTTTACATTAAGAAGGTTTGTGGTCTGCACTCTTGTGGGAGAAGAGGCTGCACTCTGCCCATCTGAGCTGGGAATTTCTGGTTAAAGGTTTATAGTGCCTGAATATTTGAACTGTATCTTACTGAAATTGGTACACCTTGTTTGCTGTAGCATAGACTAGATCCAGGCCTGTTGAATCTAGCTTTGTTTATATGCTTGTTTGCTTGTTATTTCCCTGGAACGCTAATTCCACCTAATACGCGGCTTCTCAGCACTTCTGTGGATCACTAGTGATATCTGCATTGTTTACTATACTTATTTCCTTGTTTCACTTGAAAGAAAGTTACTGTTTGTCGTTTTTGCATTTAAGTTACCTGTAACACATTGCACTTAAGTTATCTGGCACTTGCTCACTAAAGCAATTATATAAGTCAGCACTAAAAATTAAAAGCACTACACCCTCACTCCCCACTGGCCCTGGTTTTCAATTATTAAGGAATTCCCAATATTATTCTAGCATGTCCAAAGGTCAGTTGTCAATCTCCTCTCCGGTCCAGCTGGTGAATCTGGGAATCTTGAGGCAATGTTACAACTGCCTCATGTACACAGACAACCCTCTCCTCCTCCCAACAAATTCCAACACATGTGAGAGATGCAACCATATAGCCAAACTGGAGGCTAAGCTCTCTCACCTCAGTACTGGCATAACCAGTCAGGAGGAGAAGGAAACCACACTCACTACAATTCCAGTCTCACATAGACCTACCACAACAGCAAACCAAACACATAATCACACAAAAACATACTCAGAGGCTCTAAATGAAGATCTGCCGAAGCAGCAGAGACCTCCAAAGCAGACACCCAAGCAGCCGCTACCCCAAAACAAAACACGTGCAACACATATCTCACAAAGCCAGTGTGCCGAACAGTCACAGCCCTTAAGACTAAACAACACACCTGATACACTTGTAATAGGTGACTCTATCGTCAGGCACACTGACGTCCCGCTCACCAGGCTGAACAAGGAGAGGGTCACGGTGAGCAGCCTGTCGGGCGCTAGGATCCACCACATAACACAAGCACTCAGGTCACTCCAAGGCAAGTACAAATATGACTCAGTCATTGTCCATGCTGGTGTGAATGACCTGAGACGTTCCTTCCCGGACTACATGAAAAGAGACATAAAGGAGCTCTCTGAGCATGTAGCCCAGGCCGGTATGACCCTGACCTTGAGTAGCATCTTACCCTCACCAAGAATGATGCCACAATATGAAGACAAGATGATCAATTTCAACAATTGGCTTAAGTACTGGTGTCATTCAAAGGGGATCCAATGCCAGTCAGCTTGGGATGATATGCTCGACAAGCCACGATGCTTCGCTAGGGACGGCTTGCACCTGTCACCCCTGGGCTTTCGGATATTGGCAAAGGCTCTTGCTATCCCCATTGTGCCTTTTTTAGGCAAGGCTCAAAAGACAACCCCACCTCCATAGGTATCACAAGGGATAAGAAACTAAGAGTAATGCTACTCAATGCCAGAAGTCTAAACCTCAAGATGCACGCACTCGAAACTCTCCTTAGCATGGAGAACATCGATATCTGTGCAGTAACAGAAACCTGGTTCAGGGCTGCCGAGAGCACCCCAGCACTACCAGGTTATACCTCATACCATGCTTTTCGGCCCCAAAACTTGGACCGAACCACAAAAGGAGGGGAGTATCGATATTCATCAAAGATACCCACACCTCCAGGTTGGTGGCAAAGCACGAAGCATCAGAGACTATCCATGTGCAACTAACAGTGGGTAAAACTGCCTTCCAGTTTATAGCCTGCTACAGACCGCCCTCCCAAACCCAGGAACCCCACTCGGCCTTCCTGAGAACACTGGAAAATATGAAGGTCTCTCCAAACACCATTATATTGGGTGACTTCAACTACCCAAACATAGACTGGGAGCATTACTCTAGCTCCAACACCCTAGCCCAAAGGTTCCTAGAATTTATAAACTCAAATGCTATGGAACAACGTGTTACCACTCCCACAAGAGGGGAAAACATACTGGACCTGATCATCACCAACATGGGGACTCTATGCTCCAGACCAGAAGTGTATCCCTCACTAAGATCAGACCATAAACTAATCTCACTGGATATTCACATCCCGACCCCACTCCCTGCCCAGAAAACCACAGTGAAAAACTTCTCTAAAGCAAATTTCACACTCCTCAAAACTGAGGTGGAATCCTTCAAAGCCCCCGAGCCTGTGGAAAATATGGCCCAGACCGCAGAATCCTTTATAAACGCATTTTATGAACACCTTCAGGAATGCATGGATCATGCGATCCCAAATAAAACCAAGACCCAATCCTCCAAAGGCAGACGTCCTGTCTGGTGGACCCCAGCCATAAACAAACTATACAATAGAAGGAGGAAGCTACTAAATGATAGAGCAAAATCCCAAAAAGGGAAGGCATCACTGATCAGTATTAGCAAAAAACTACGGGCACACATAAAATTGTCTAAGGCCAGCTTCGAGAGAAAAATTGCACAGGACACTATGGATAATCACAAGGCTTTCTTTAGTTATGTTAGGAACCTGGGTGGTAATTCCCAGATATGCTCAGAATTAGTCCAAAATGACAAAAAATACACCGAACCCACAGACATTGCCAACATCCTAGCTGACAGGTTCAGCGCAAACTTCTCCCCCTCCACCAAAAGGGCAAATATCTATCCCAGCAGAGTGCTGCCCCTGACATCTCAGATGCTCAGGTAAGAGCCGCCCTCTCCAAAGCAAAAAACACAGCATCAATGGGACCAGACGGTGTCCCGGACTGCATCCTACATGAACTCCAAGAAGAGCTAAACCCAAACATAAAACTACTGTTCAATCTCAGCCTTACTACAGGATATGTGCCCAAAGAGTGGCGTACAGCAACAGTGGTCCCTCTCCATAAAGGTGGTGCCTCAACGGATCCTGGAAACTATCGCCCCATAAACCTGACTAGCTTGGTCTGCAAAGCTATGGAAAGGATCATCATGGACCTCATAAATAAAGATATTGGGGACCTACAAACACTGGATCCTACCAATTTGGCTTTGTTAAGGGCAGATCCTGCCTCTTAAACCTGGTTGATTTCTTTGAAACAGTCACCAAGGCCATTGACGAGGGGAAGGTGGTCCACACAGCCTACCTGGACCTCGCAAAAGCCTTCGATACAATACCCCACTTGGGCATTATAGATAAGCTCACCAGCTTAAATATAAACCCCTATGTCACTAGATGGATTGCAAATTGGCTCAAGGACAGAACCCACATGGTTAGAATTGCTGGAGCCATGTCAGACTCCAAACCAGTTACAAGTGGTGTCCCACAAGGCTCAGTCCTGGGACCTCTCTTGTTCGGTATATATTTCTCGGAGGTACAGGCCAACACGGAAGGACTGTGGCTGACCAAGTTCGCAGATGACTGCAAACTAGGTGCCATAATCGACTCTCCAGCCGACACAAGCATCCTCCAAAAGGGTCTCATAGAAACAACTGATGCCAGAGCCATGGCCTCAAGCTAAATGCCAAAAATGTGTATAGTCATCCCCTTTGGCAAAAACAAAGTGCCCACAAATTACCACATAGGTGGTAATCCATTAAGTACAGAAGAAGTAATTAGGGACCTGGGGACCCAAGTTGATAGCAATCTCTCTATTGACAACCACGTGACCAAAGTGGTTAGAAAAACATTTTATATAGCCCACCTAATCATGAAGGGATTCACATCTAGATCAGGGGACGTCATCGTGCCTCTTTACTCATCCCTCATCAGGCCCATAATTGAGTACAATGCCCCTTTTGGGATGTACCTTACCAGACACCTGCAGCAACTGGAAAGACCCCAAAAGTACCTCACCAAGAGGATCAAAGGGCTCAAACAGATGCCATAGGCTGCCCGGTTAAAGAAACTCCAGCTCTACTCAGTGGCATACCGCCTGTTCAGAGGCGATCTGTGCCTGACATATAAAGCCATGTCCAACCCGGAATTAATGGACATGCTGCACCTCAGAAAATCCAAATCCCATCGAGCTACGCTCGAGAGACTTGAACCTCAGCACTGAAATAAATAGGACATGCTGGAGGGACAGATTCATAACCCAGAGGCTCCCTTCACTCTGGAATAAAATCCCAGTCCAGTTTAGGCAGAGTCCCTCACTGACTCTCTTCAAGAGGAATCTTGATGAGTGGATGGGAGATCGTAGGTTTACCCCGGGTATCACTTCTGTGTCACTGTTAGACAGATGCACAGTATACTAACCTCGAAAAAGGGCATAGCAAAATAAATTTAAAATGGGTGGTGAAAGCCAAACACATTCTGGCTAGGCTTATAAATGCCCTAGGGCAGCTAGCCTAGTATGAACCTATGAACCTATGAACCTATAAATTAATATCAGTGCTATAAAAACTAACATAGAAATGAAAAACAAGGTCATAGTGTACACCTCATTAAAATAAAAAGTCTGCTTTAAGTTTTAAATAATTGGTGAGGGACACCATATCATTCAAACCTGGGCTAGTAGTGGCATTAACTCTGAGTTGCCACATATGTTCTCTAAATTCAAGGAACCAGTCACTGGGTCCCCCTCTCTCATCCATTACTACCCTTTCCAGAATGATAAACTTGAAATTATGGTTTGGAAATGTGTTAATGTGCTTTGCCAGGGCATTTCTGGTGTTGCCTTTAGTTATATCATATGTATGCCGATAAACACGTATTCTGAAGGCATTTTTGGTCTTGCCAATATAAAACCCAGGACACGCCTGGCATATAGCAGCATACACTACTTGTTTACTCGCACAGTTACAATTCTGGTTAACTTTTACCCATCCAAAACCTTTAATAAAGATTATGTCAACTGTCTGCAGCAATTAGAAAGACCCCAAAAGTATCTCACCAAGAGGATCAAGGGTCTCAAACAGATGCCATATGCTGCTCAGATAAAAAAACTCCAGCTCTACTCTCTTGCATACTGCCTACTTCGAGGCGATCTATGCCTGACATACAAAGCTATGTCAAATCCAGAATTAATGGACATGCTCCACCTCAGAAAATCTAAATCCCTTAGAGCCACACGCTCGAGGGACTTGAACCTCAGCACAGAAATAAATAGAACTTGCTGGAGGGACAGGTTCATAACCCAGAGGCCCCCTTCGCTCTGGAATAGAATTCCAGTTCATGTGAGGCAGAGCACCTCACTGAATCTCTTCAAGAAGAATCTCGATAAGTGGATGGGGGATCGTAGGTTTGTCCCAGGGATTACTCTCGTGTCACTATTAGACAGAGGGACAATAAACTAAACCTTAAAAAGGGCACAGTATACTCAAATCAAGGGGTGGCGTAAGCCATACAGAATCGGGCTAGGCTTATAATTGCCCCAGGGCAGATAGCCTAGTATGAACCTATGAACCTATGAACCTATGTATTTACATTGAGTGCAGTGCCCACATTTTGTCATTTTCCCAATACCAGGCTTTGTGATCTTACCACTGGACTCCAAAAGGTTCTTAATGCTGGAATCCTGTTTGTATATTATAACAAGGGAGTCACCCACCTTCCCTCCTATGGTCTCGTCGCTCATAAGAATGAACCAGTTTCTCACCAATATGTCCCATATCAAAGGGAATTGTAAGTTGTATGTAAGAATAAGCCCATGTTGAAATGGGGCAGTTGTCGAAACTCTACTTTCCGAAGGTGCACAGTGTCTAGAAATGTCCAAACCCAACAGCGGGTAAAAATAACCTTCCACTCTCTTTTTGGATACTTCCTCAAGTAAAGGTATTACAAATTCTTCAGGGTACCCCCTGTTGACTAACATACCCAGTAAAACATCCCTTTCCTTGTAAAAGTAATCAATTCTGCTGATCATGCGGGCCGGTCTCACCCCTTGTCCTTTTATTAAGGATCTTTTTTGATGAAGGGGATGTCCGCTATCAAAATGAAGAAGGGTGTTCAAGTATGTGGGTTTCCTGAAGATGTTAGAGTAAAACTGGTTGTTCTCCAGATCCTTGGAAATCTGTATATCCAGGTAACTAATGGATTCCATATGAGTTACGTTGGTAAACTCCAGAAAGGTGGTACTGGAGTTGAGAAACAGTAGAAATTCAGACAACTGCTCCTGGTCCCTCCTCCAGAAAATAAGGATGTCATCTAGGTACCACCCATAGAATGAACAGTATGTCATCCATTCAGATGTGAAAACTTGGGACAATTCCTATTGTGTCAGGACACAATTAGCAAAAACTGGTGCACAGGCCGACCCCATAGCAATACCTGATTTTTGCTTAAAAAGATGTCCCTCAAAAATCAGGAAACTGTTTTCCAGGACTAATTCCATTAAAGTCCTAAGTGTAAGAATCCTGGTATGGGAGAATGTGGTCTGTTGGCACAAAAAATCATAGAACAATTCAATGCTTTCCGAATGTGGGATGACATTGAATAAATCTTTGATGTCAATAGTTAAAAAAATAATGTTGCTGTCAAAAAATTCTTGTCTGATTTTTTTTGAGACAGTCCCAAGAATCTTTTATAATATGGGAAAATGAACTCAGACAGTTTTTTAACTTATGGTCCAGTAATTTGGCAATACTAATAGTTTCGGAACCTTTCGCATCCACTAAGGGCCTTAATGGTGGGTGGGAGATGTTCTTGTGGATTTTTGGGATCCCAAATATCGTTGGGATCCATGAATGTTTCTGTGTGCAAAAAAACAGTTCTTCTTCAGATATCTGGTTATTAAGAAATAAATCAGAAAGCACCATGTCTACATGACTATATGCAATGTTTAATTCATTGAATGATATTTGTGCATATCCGTCACCAAGAAGATGTTCTAGCATACAGTCAATGTACCTTTCCTGATCCATGACTACTAAACCACCCCCTTGTCAGGTTTCATGACTCTGATCTGTCTGTTGTTAGAAATACTGTCTAGATGGATAGTCTCCTCCGTAGTTAAATTGTACAGTTTACTATTGTCATTCACTCTATTTAAATCCCTGATTTCCTTAGTGCAAATGCCTTGGAACAGTTGTAAAGTGGGATGCAGTGGGGGGTTGTAGGTGCTTGTTTTTTTGCACCCACCTGGTAACTATTCCCAGTTTCACTTACATAGACACTCAGGTTTAGCTTTCTAGTATAAAGTATAACATCAAGGATTGTTTTTTTCCATGTTGAATTTCTTATAGGGTACAAAATTTAACCCCTTCTGAAACAAGTTCGCCCAATCTTTTGTAACTTCTATGTTACTTAAATTGTAAATTTTAAAGTCCTGATGGTCATTAGAAAGAATGGAAATCTCACTGTTGCCGTCTAAAACCTGCCCTGTCTTGTCTGTTGCCAATTCACCCGTCTCCCTCTCCACCTCCCAGAAAAATTCTGGGGTAAATGGTGTTGGTCCCCCTGGAAACCCACACTGGATTGTCTCCGATGGGTGTAACCTTGTTTCTGGATCCTCTCTGATCTCCTTAGGGGTTGACCTAAAGGGATGGGACCTGGGTGGTTGTCTTCACTGGGTTGCAAGTCATCAGTAAGTTCATCAAAAACATCATTACTAGCATTGCTATACATTAGTACATTGTTAGTATTTCCATTAGAAACTAATGGGTAGGCTACACCTGCTTCATAGTCTTTGGCATCTCTATCTAGTTTTTTACTCTTTTTCACCTTGATTTTCTCAACAATCTTATCTATGTTAAAAAGCACAGGGTTATACTCCTTATGTTTGTTACAAAAATCAATGTCATTTTTTAACAAAGCATCTAGTTTACTCACAGAGTTTTGCAACAATTCAAATTTCTTGTCATTGTCCCTTATTAAAACTTGTAGTAACTCACAAACTTGTTGATTAAATAGTGAAACCAAATCTTTATGCAGTTCAGAGCCATTTAATATCCCATTAGGGAAATGCCAGTACCTTAACCCTTTGGGAACTTGTTCCCTTTTCAAGCATTCCCTAAGGTACTGGTTTTCTATTTGTAATTTCTTCATTTTCAAACTATCCTTTTCAAAGTTGTTGAAAAAGGAACTTACAGTACCTTGGTTGAGGTTTCCGGTGTCCGTGTGGTGAAACCTGGTCATGTCCCTATTAATCCACTCGGTTAGATTAAAATCACTGCTTGTATTTAACCGAGGACCCAATGTCTCATGTCTTTGGCTCAGCGATCCTGTAATTGTGTTTGAAGTGGAAGTCCCAGGTATTGCAACATCATTAGAGTTTGTGGTAGTCCTGTTTCCTTTGCTTTTTGGGATGCCTTGCCCTGGATGTATGCTGAACAGGGAGTCTTGTGATGAGGAAGTGAAAGTCAAAGAACGGCGGTTCAAATCGCCAGTTAAACCTTCAAGCTTACTGCACAGGCCAACTATTTGATTGTTGAATACACCAATGAGTTCAGTTAGTTTGTGTAAAGCTGAGGTTAATTCCTCGTGTGTGCCTTTAGTATCCCCTCCACTCAGAGTGCTGGAATCCATACCGGAAATTTGTAGAAAAACACCAAGTAACAAAAGGCATGAAAATGGAGCAGGATACAGGAATAAATAAAATTAAATTTATTAACTGCTTTCGTCAAATATTAGGATTGACTTCTTCAGAATACCCGACAGTCAGCAAGACCATCCTTTTATACATACAACAATTAAGCCATTGATTGAATACAATTGAATAACTGAATAATTAAACATACAAATGTTTAAAGACATAGACTCCCTTGTTTTCTGAATTGTTTCTTTACCAGTAAATTAAAATAATATAAGCCATTACTTAGTACCACTGTAAAAAATGTATATATGTGATAAATGTGTCCCCTAACACTAAATTACAAAAATGCCAGCTTGTATGTATAATACAAAACTATCAACTGTTTTTAGAGAAAATATGAACATCGTATGTATAAATCTGTGCAACAAGCAATATATACAGTAAAATATGTCCAATAAAAACCCAAAATGTCTTGGAACAAACAATAATTAATATCAGTGCTATAAAAACTTACATAGAAATGAAAAACAAGGTCATAGTGTACACCTCATTAAAATAAAAAGTCTGCTTTAAGTTTTAAATAACTGGTGAGGGACACCATATCATTCAAACCTGGACTAGTAGTGGCATTAACTCTGAGTTGCCACATAAGTTCTCTAAATTCAAGGAACCAGTCACTGGGTCCCCCTCTCTCATCCATTACTACCCTTTCCAGAATGATAAACTTGAAATTATGGTTTGGAAATGTATTAATGTGCTTTGCCCGGGCATTTTTGGTGTTGCCTTTAGTTATATCATATGTATGCTGATAAACTCGTGTCCTGAAGGCATTTTTGGTCTTGCCAATATAAAACCCAGGACATGCCTGGCATATAGCAGCATACACTACTTGTTTACTCGCACAATTACAATTCTGGTTAACTTTTACCTATCCATAACCTTTAATAAAGATTCTGTCACACTCTAACATGTATTTGCATTGAGTACAGTGCTGATAGACCTCAAGGCAAAGAGGACAGTATTTAGACCCTGTTTAGCTTTTCATGGTCTGCATGAGGTGGAAATAGTAGAAGGCTACAGGGTGGATGTAGACACACTCCAGGAACTTTGCAAACTCTGTCTTTACCTGAGAGCAAGGGCAAATTGAGAGGAACCAACATCTGTGGTAACCAAGGAATGAGTAGCACTTAGAATATTAGGTACAGGAACCTTTCAGTAACCCACAGGGGACATGCAGGGGGTGTCAAAGGGATCTGCATCCAGGACCCTACACCAGTTCCTGAATGCTATGCTACTACATACCACTGACTATATATATTTCCCCCTACTCCCAGGGAAGGGGCTAGAACTGTGGAGAAGTTCTATCCCATAGCACATTTTTCTGAAGTCTTCCACTCCAACCCCAGCAGTTACCATGACTCCCATATCTGCAACACCTCACAGCTCTACTAGAGGTTTTCCAGTGGTGATGTCCCACAAGGCCATTTATTGGGGAATGCAGAGTATGCACTCGAGCCATGACTGATGGCATTCATCAGAGATGCACCCATACCCATGGAGAAATGTAATAATAAGGCAAACACTCAAAAAAAAATATCATACAGCATGTGTTTGGGCTGCTGAAGTCATGGTTTCAGTGCCCAGATACATAAGAGGGACTCTGCAGTACAATCCCAGTACTTGTGCCAAAATGATCATAGTCTGTGTTATCTTACACAATATCCTCCTGAGAAAACAGCTGCAACAGGGACACCAAGAAGTGGAAGCAACCATTCCACCACCACTGCCAAGGTCACCACATCTATATGTAGGTCAGGAGTCAGAGGGGCAACCCTCAGTTGCTGTGGGTGTAGGTAGTCATAGGTGTGTATAAGATACCCTTGCTCTGGCCAAGAGGCAACTGATAAGACATATGTTCACCACCTTAGGGTAAACCTTTCATTCTATGCACATATATACAGTAAAACTGATGCCAAATAATGTTCACAACCTTTACTTCCCCATGTAATGGCTGTGTGCTGCTAGCATCAGACAGAGTCAACCCTGAATGACAACAGTTGTAAATGCAGGGCTATCAAGATAAGTATCGAACCTGTAATATAAAAATAAATGTGTAAGAACTTGAATGAATGGCAGATACCTGCCCAACTGATACTTGTAAATGTAGCTAAGTAGAATGTGTGTGAGTTCTCCAGCAATAAAACCAAAAAATCCAAGATAGTACCTCGGATTGCTTTATATTAAACTTTGGACTTTAAAAGAGCGCTGTTTTTTTCCCTTTCCGAGGTACTATCTTGGATTTTTTGGTTTTAGTGACTGTTTGGTACCATTATTCAGCATTTCGCAGTGTTACTAGTTCTCCAGCAATGCCATCAATATCTGACATGACTATCATCTGTAATATACACTTGTGCAGTTTACCAAATAACTTGGCCTGTGCAACTGAAATTAAATACCTAGTATAAAAAAAAAAGAAACAGTCAATAAGTGTACTTATCCCTACACTCCCAGAAGTGGAGCAATAAGCATGATTGACAACAGTTTCCTCTTCTTCCCTAGCTACACGGTTGCCTTTCAGTATAGGTTCAGCCCTCTGAGTGCTCTGAAGATGCAAATGAGATGTAAACTCCTTAGAATTCCAGAATACCAAGACTTTTAACTTCATGTAGGAGATCTAAACATAGTATAGCCTCAACAGCACAGTTAGGCGCTAATGGTTTATAACTATGAATGCTAATTCTTATTGAAGCAAAAGAAAGTAATACACAGACACCTTTCACTGAAGTGGGTGTGTCAGTGAGAATACACTTACAAAGTGTGGAATTAACTGCAGTGAGCTTTTAAACAAATCCAAATATCCCACATGTATATTTCCTTTGCATAATAGCACAGTTTCCTGTCTTTGCTCAAAACAGTTGTTGACTGTCATGTATTTATATCACACCTTGAAAGAAATATGAGAGAATATGCACTAGAGATTTCATGTGTGATAGTAAAGTAAAGATAAGAGAATGATTTCCAGAATACAAAGAGAAGGCAGGGCTGTAGTTTTGCAAACATATTCATAAATATTGTGTGAGCACTCATTCCACTAAATATGTTATTTACACATGTACACTCTACTTGGGTTGGGAGGATGGCCTAATGGTTAAGGTGTTTGCCTTACAAACACAAGATATAGGGTTTGAGTCTCACAAGGGATAACTGGCTAGGCTTAAAATGGCTTGCAAGGGCATTTAGCCTAGTACTAATCTATGAACTACTGAGAATATCCAACTGTATGAACTGTTTAATACTGGATATGAAATGTGAATCACTTGCATGCACATGATTTGATTAGTATTGGAAAGTTGTGTGTGGCAAAGTGAGATAACTCACTACACTTGTGCTGTGTAAGTGCAATCGTCTGATGGATCAAATCTAGAGCTGTTTAAACTTTGTTTCATTTTTTTAACCTTTTTTTTACCATGTACTCGGCACATGGCATAATGCAAACATGGTTAGCCACTTGAAAATTGAAAATTGAATTTCACTCACCTTACAAAGTGCAAGCACACTTAGCGGCACTGTGCATCAGTCAGTAACATGGATAGCAATGACTGTAGAAATTCCACCTGTTACCTGACTGTCTCAGTGGCACAAGGTGTAACTACGTTGAAATAAAAAAGTGGGGGGGTTGGAGTGCCACAGTAACAATTTTTTTACTGAGGAAGGGTCATAATGAGTATTTACACAAAGAATATATGATCACTATTGCCTTTCACATTTGTGTGTTGCCTACCTATGAGCAAACAAGGTTCACTGCTTAAGGAATAGCGTGAAAAATTTTATTTGGTCCTCCTTTCTACATGCAAACAGGCTGAGTGGCAAAGTGTGGTTGTCAGCACTCTGGGCAGTGCTGAGCATGGAAATCACAACTTATGTCTAGATTTCCCTGTGGCACTTGGTGTCAGTGCACTCACTTCATGGTCAGAACACAGCTAACTCAGGGTTCAAATCTAGTGCACTCCACCTTTTAATAATGGTGTCTCATTTTAATTTTGCATAAAATGTTGATTATGAAGGTAATACTGCATGGGTCTATATTAGACTCTTGAAAGTTTAGTGCTTCGAATCACTAAAGATCAAATTTTAGTGATCAAACCATTAAACCATCGAAATTCTACAAGACCCTGCAAAAAAACAACAAGTAAAGGGTGTTTAGGCTGGGGGGCAAGCCCCCCTGCACCCCCCATGAGGGGGGCTGTGCCCCCACACCCCCACTACTTAAATATACCAACTCCGAGATCGCACTTTAATGGAGTATGGTGCTGAAAGGGAAGATTTCCCTTTCCTGCACTGTAGCGTGATCTCGGAGTTGGTATATATAAGTAGCAGGAGGTGTGGGGGGGGGGTGCAGGGGGCTTGCTCCCCTGCTTAAACCCGTCAGGGTAAGTATTTGATGTTTCACATTTTTTTTTTTATTTTCAAAGTTACGGAACTTCGATAATATGGTGTCATCCATTTTGTATTCGATGTTCCGTAACTTCGAGATAATAATATAGACCCATACTGCATACCAGTAGCTATACATAGTAGGTTGATTGACAGGTATCATTACTGCTTGCATGCACATACTGTTTTAGGTATCATATGTATTATGTGTGTAACTGGTTCAGCATGACAATGATTATGCAATACAAAATGTAGTTGCATATCTCTGATGGATACAATAGTTTACTGACAATCATCTTCACCCCTCCAATAACCCATGTATAACTGTAAAACAGACTGTATTGTGAGGTATATATCATAACTCCAAACTCTATTACTAAAGTCATGCAAGTCTATCCATTTCTAATATATTGTCAGACATTAGTCCTTCATCACACCTGAAAATGCATAAGCCAGGACCTTTTAATGTTGCACACATACAGGCTTATTTGAAATATAGTAGCAGCAGTCATTCTTTCAACCATATATCTGTAATCACCATGGGTGGCCAACATTTCTTCTCTGGAAATGAGGAATAATTATTATGTGGAAATGTAAGTGTTCTCTTTTATATAGGTTTTAATCCCACATTGTATAATTCATTTTTAACAGTGTGTAAGTCCCCACAAGATATGTGTCATTATCCTACTGATCCATCCAAAGGCATTGCTTAAAAACCAAGTCATTTAGCATTTCACTGTTAACCATTGGATGAAGTGTGACCAGGTATTGCAGCACACACACCATAAATCAATGCCAAATCTGCCATTATCATTACTGTTTCATAAACTCCCTTTGTCTTTGTTTGGCAATGTTTCTCTTCACTTACCATCATTCAAATGTGGGTGGCATGGTTGTGTGTGTTTACATACTGGTCAGAAAATGTGATATCACAAATTTGTGGGGAAGCCATTGCAACTGTTGTTGCATGACCTTTGCAGACAAGGTAGTACATGAGAAGAATGGTGCCAAATTCATGACAGAGAGGTGGTGTGTGGAGGAGTCAAAAATATTTTTTGCATTCCTCATGAAGTACTACAGCTGTAGGCTGCTGCAGGGGGACTGTACTGGGCCTCAGTATAGGGCTCAAGCTTGGGACAGCCTAACCAAGTCTGTCTCTAGTGCAACTGGCATACAATTTACTGGGGAGCGGTGTAGGCACCACTACAGTAACCTGAAGAGGCACAAGCAGGCACAACTTGAGCAGTGGCTGGATGAGTTTTGAACTACTGACATCCCTAGGTCTGTAAGTATGCAGATCAAGTAACCTGAAATTATATGGAATGTTGTAGACAGTCAAGGCAGGTATGCATAATGCTTTTATGCTTCTTCTTCTCTCATTCTCTAATTTACAGCTGCAGAGGAAATCTTGGTAAACAGAGAGGTACATGCTGAGAAGTTGGTGTGCCACAGAGAGGCAGAGGGTATCTATGCAGCACTGACCCTTACTGTAATCAATATATTGTGATTCCACAGATCAATATCAAGTTCAACATGCATATATTAACTGTAACAGCAAGCATGCATGCTGTTTTCTGTAGCTCTTATTAATTGTATTAGGCAACTGTAATAAAATATTCAGATTATGTAGGTTCAATTCTCACAATTAAACTACTGATTCACATTCAATAAATATCAATTTTACATTTGAAATGCAGCAATATTGGCTTTAATGCCATGTTGTTAAGATAATCTTTAGTATCTTTAGAAGCATATATTGAATATGCCCATATTTCAAAGACTACCTGCAACAATTCACAATCATTTTTGGGATTGTAAAAGCTCTATAGCTACTGTAATAAGAAAAGCAATACTACAATATTTATTGTAGTAAAGCATGCATGTGACACTTGATTGGTCTAGTATTCTATTTCCATTTTTGTCTCACCCCACACCCTTCATCTCTCTCTCTTTTACTTATTTTTTGGTGGGTTACCTGGAAACACAGCCTTCTGATGTCATGGCTTTCTGCCAACGAGCCAAATGCATTTTAGCACAGGGAGGTAGGCCAACCACTGCAGCTCGGGCTGCCAACCCTCCAACAGCTGCCACCCCAATACCCAGCATCTGTGGGACGTAACCTGTCAGTACTGCCTCCACAGCCCCTGCACTATCTGGCCCATCCACATCAGGTAGCATTGCCCCAGCTCCTGGTGTAGTGGTACCCTCTCAGAGTATTGCTGGAGGCAGTGATTATATCATCTGTCAGGAGCAGTCAGGGATGATGTGTGATCTAATAGAAACTGGCCTTGGTGCCCGCATCAGCTGCCTGGAGAGGTTGCTCATTAAAACAAAAAAGAGTCTCACAGGGAACTGAGGAAGGGGATAGTGATGGTAGTTCTGAAGGTGATGACTAGATTCTCACTGTTCCCATGCTTGTGAGTCATGTGCCTCCTATGTCCTGGGTCTATATTATATTGTCGCAAGCTGACAATATTGAATCTGATATTATCGGCACAACAATATTGAAAGCAAAAAATATCGGCCAGGTAAACGGAAATCTCTGTAGGGGGAGATTTCTGTTTACCTCAATGTAGTGCGGTCTCAGAGTTTGTATATTTAAGTAGCGGGGGGTGTGGGGGGTGCAAGGGGGCTTGCGAAACAGTGGTGAATGACTGTTCATGTCTTATGGCTAAACCTGTTGAGTTTTTGCCATTGGCCACACTAGTCTGGTTTTCTCCATGCAATAGTGCTTAAACATACTGCATTATAGGAATACAGAGTTAAGGCAGAGTAAAGGCAATAGGGTTCCATTCAGATGCTCGAAAGTCCTTTTACATGAATACAAAAAGAGCGGCATATTGCATGAACCATGGAAAAGCCGAATGTCCAAAACCGCGAAATTCAAAACATCAAAGTGTCATGGTTGGCCCATCTGCGGTATAGCTCCGTAAGGTAAGTGTGCGATAGTTACGGACCTTAGGGTTAGGGTGCGGGTTAAGGTAAGTGCATAGATAGGTAATGTATGTAAGGTTTAGTGTAGGGTTAGAATTAGGGTTTTGTTAAATGTATGTGTGTGGATTATTTATTTTGTTTTGGTATATCTCCGTAGGGTAAGTGAGCGATAGTTACGGACCTTAGGGTTAGGGTGCAGTTTAAGGTAAATGCATAAATAGTAATGTATGTAAGGTTTAGTGTAGGGTTAGAAGTAGGGTTTTGGTGCTTTACTTTAGGGTTAGAAGTAGGGCTTTGGTTAGTGTATGTATGTTGTTTATTTATTTTGTTTGGATAGGTAGTATGTAGTGGGAGGTGGAGTTGGCCGACTATGGGGATTCGACTTTTTGAATTTCACGGTTTAGTGCGTTCGGCATACTTGTGGTTCATGCAATACATGTCGGTGTTTTCGTATTCGCTTAACAGGATTTTTGCTAATATAACATGGACCCAAGGCAATACTTTGAAATAGTTACCTTGACAGTTCTGAATGAATATGCGGTTAGTGCTGCTGCTGCTCATCCAGCTAATGTGCAAACTCCATGTAGGCTTTGGGTGGATCTTGCATGGAGTTTATTGAATTCCCAAGTGTTTCTGGTGCTCTCCACTCCAGCAAATATGCATCAGACCGATGCCAGAGTTCTGTTGGCAAGTATATTTACAAAAGGCCATTTACAAGTGGACTACTGTTCTGAATTGTTGCCTATTTGTAATTTGTAATATGCAGGAACCTTTACACATATTGGGTTTGACCCAGAAATTGTTGCTGTAATTTCTCTGTATTTTTATTACATTTTTATGTATCTTGATATTGGAGCTTTTCTCCTTGGGTCTCCACTGAAAATGGGATACTTGCCCAGTTGGACACTACCCGGTAAACAAATGTAAATAAATAAAAAAAAAAAAAAAAAAAAAGAATCTTACTTATTTAATGCAGTTCAAAATATAGCTGTATATCAGTGTCAGCCTGTGATGCACATTTGCATTTGTACAGCTTGTATTGCATATATGCAAATGGGAAGAGCCAAGAGTATATAAAGGTAATCATGCTTGTTGTTTGTCATTTGATGCCTTCTTTTTAATTAAAAACAATTGTTAATGATTGTTTGTTACATTCAGTACATAAGCTAATGCAAATGAATATTGAAGATAACAAAACTTTTTAAAATAAAATAATTTTATTGCATTGCCATCAGTGCCCTGGTTGGGAGTCACAGCCAACCACCTGAATATCCCCTATGGTAATATTCATAAGTTCATAAGTAAGTACTAGGGCAGCTGCCCATGTGGACCATTTAAATCCTTGCCAAGTTCCGTTTTTGCATGCAAAATTATTTATCCCATTTGGGTATAGATTGGCCATACCCATCCCATGGTCAATAATTACATATTACCTGTAATAAGAATCCCATTTGTTTATAGACTGGCCATACCTATCCTGTGGTAATAATTACATATTACCCATAATAAGAATAACTGGGATCATACCATAGATAATTTAATGGGATGCATGCATGACATAAAGCATTTAGGAGCTGCCACTGATCCTTAGTATTACAGGGGCAGTCCTGGGGTAAATTTTCTGTTTCTCACTCATAGATCTAAGTTGTGCTTGAAAATGTACAGGGATGAACTTTTTTATGTGGATGGGGAGTCTATTCCATAGCAGTGATATCCACTGTGAAATACACCTGTCCCTCCAAACCATTCTGCTGATGTTGCAAAAGAGGTTCAGATCCCTGGACTGAGTATTTCAGATGCCGTTTCACTTGCCTATGTACAGTAAATCCATAAGTAATGAGTTGGAGGATGCCTTGTATGCCAGACACAGGCCACCACTTAGCAGTCTGCAGGATGCTGAGTATCCAGGGATTTGAGTTGGTCCACGTAGAACATGCTGTTTAGACCTTGTGTCATTTATGTAAAGTGTCTTTGTGGGCATTCCAGTTGTATGTGTCTGAACAGATACATGCCAAAGGGGGCATTATATTCAATGACTGGCCAAATGAGGGCTGAGTAAAGGGGAACAATGATATCCCTAGATCTACATACAGTCCCCTTTTTAATAAGCTATGCAATATAGAAGGACTTTATTACAACAATAGACACTTGGTCAAAAGTTAGATCACTGTCCACATAAGTTCCCAAATCATGAACAAATGGGTCATCTCTAAGGGGTGTATTGTTAATGTGGTAGTTCCCTGGGGTAGATGACTTCCCAAAGGAAACAATAATGCATTTTTGGCATTTAGTTTCAGACCATGATTTTGACACCGGTTATTTATTTGAGACACACCTTTCTGCAGGATGGCAAAGTCTTTGAGGGATTCAAGGACTGCTCCTAGCTTGCAGTCATCTGCAAACTTAAAGCCCTTTGGTGTTTGCTTTTACTTCTGAAAAGTAGATGCCAAGCAGCAGAGGTCCCAGCACAGAACCATGGGGCACTCCACTTGTGACTGGTCTCTTTGTAAAGGTAACGTCCCCTATGTTGATTATCTGCATCCTATCTGTGAGCCAGTTGGTAATCCAGTGGGTGACATAGGAGTATATTCCCAGTTTATTTAGCTTTTCTACTATGCCTTAGAGGAGAATTGTGTCAAAAGCTTTGGCCAGGTCAAGGTATGCAGGGTGTACCATTTTGCCTTTATTCATTGCTTGGTAGACTTTTCCAAAAACATCTACCAGGTTGAGTAAGCATGGCCTGCCCTTGATGAATCCAAACTGAGATGGGTCCAGTGTTTGGAGGTTCCGTATGACCTGACTGATTAATTCCATGATAAGTTTTTCCATGGCTTTGCATATGAGGCTAGTTAGACTTATGAGTCTATAATTGCCTTGATCTGTAGAAGGTCTTCCCTTATGAAGGGGGATAACTGCAGCTGTTCTTCATTCACTTGGTAAAAAACCTGTTTGGAGGCTGAAACTGAACAGTGTTATTAGGGATGTGGCTAAATCATGCTTCATGCTATTTAATATGCATCCAAGGATATTGTCAGGACCCTTTGATGCATTATTTTTAGCTTTCTATAGCACTTTCAGGACTTGGTCTTGTGTGATAGCTGGGGGTGAGACAGTTTCAGGTATATCTTGAAGGACACATGGACTGGAGAGAGGGTTAAATTAGAGCTAAATTTATTAGCAAGTAGGTTAGCAATATCTTTAGCCTCAGTGTATATAACATAGCTTACAATCAGCTCAGTGCATTGCTGCATTGTCCTTTTGAGATTACAAACATAACTAAAAAGTGTCTTGTGATTGGCTTAGGTACTACTTTAGCTTCAAACATGGTTTTGGTGTATTTTATTAAGCCCCTGAGTTGTTTATTTCAGTGACAAGGGCTCTTACATTCATAGAATTACTCTTCTTACGTTTGGTCAAAATTATTTTCCTTTTATTATAAAGCTTGTTGATATTATGGTTCCACCATGTGGGGGTTTGTTTCTAAGGTTTGCCCTCCACTTGTTCCTACTGGGTGCAGCTACATGTATGCAGTTGTTTGAATGCAGTATATTGTGGTGGTGTATATTTCTGCATGTTCAGTGTAGTTAATCGGGTTTGGTATGGATTTGAAGCCTGCAATACATCACTTAAGAGTAGGCAGTTTGTTTTAAAGAAATTTCTAAACATATTCTAAAGGTATCATGAGTAGAATGGTTCTCTGATTTCACTTTAACTTAGAGATTGCCATATGGTCAGACCTAACAAATTGTGAAGATACACAAGGAATGCTTCAAGATGCTCCCATATTAGTAAGGACAAAATCCAAGATGTTATTCCCCCTAGTGGGTACTTTGACTAATTGTCCCAGGGCATTTGTATTAACAAAGTCCAGGAATCTCTGTGCTTGTGCACTAGTGGTGGGGTAGGTTTCCCAGTCTATAGTTGGATAGCTTAGATCACCTAGGAAAGTGGTACTGGGTTTAATACTGAGTGATTCTCGTTCCTGTAGATAGGTGTCGTGGCTTTTTTTGTCATAGAAGGAGTTCTATAGCTAGCTAATATATGGTAAGGTATTTTACTGACGGTTATTTGAACATGAAGAGGCTCAAGTCCATCATGATGCTTTACCAGGCTTGATGCAAATCTCTTCTGAATGTAGACTGATACACCTCCACTGTTTTCCCCTCCTGCACAGTAGCTGATCTAAATGTGTGGAAGACATTATATCCCTGCACAGCTCCACTATTTTAAACCATTTTCCACTGGGTCTAACCATGGGTGAGGAGCAAAACATCCTGCATTTATCTGTATATTTATTGTCCCTGTTAGTTAGATTGCATGCTACTTATTGCAATTTATTGTGAATACTGTAATTGACTAATATTTGGACTTATTTATTTGATGTTATACAAGTTAGCTCATCACTGTCTCGGTAATATTTTCTTTATTTTTTACATACAAGAGTTTAATCAGGAAATCCTTATTGCATGTAATGGATACGTATAGTGTGCAGTAGATTCATTCAGTATGACATCCAGTACCACTGCTGTTTAGTATTTTACAAGCAGTTTCTACTCCAAGTATTTTCTAGCCTTATAGCTTTGTGAGCCTCTCTTACTGCTGCCTCTGTCTCACTGGATATCAAGAGAAGAAGGAGATCTACTTTGTCATTGATGCTTGCACTTATGGACTTTACAAAACGTTTCAGAAAATATATGGATCTTCAGATCATGCAGACAGAAAATAGGCTTATTAATATCCAATTTGATTATTAAGATATTAATAATGTATCAAAACCATTTTTATATCTAATATTTTTTCTTTCTTTTTTTGCATTTTGCATTTTCAGAGATGAAATCCAGTATTTCACTTAAAGAGGACTAAAAAAGAAACAATGGGGGAAGGGGGGTTTGGAAAAAAACCTTGTTCCATTCTTGTACTTCCAAAAAGAAGAGGTAAGTCAATTGAATGCAATGCACCCTGACTAGCTGTATCCCCTACTAAATGTTGACAGGGTTTGAATCCCTATCATTGACACCATGTTCTTACCTACAGACAGAATGATAATATTAACCTTGAAAGTCAAGTGTCATACAAAGATCTAGGAGGATTTTGCTAATCGATGCCTTATTCCCATGCTCGATAGGATGTTTAATAATCTCAGCATATTCCAGTGCATATTTATGAGAAAAGACTATTTCAGATTATTCATCCCGACACGAGCAATAACCATGTCACAATGAGTCTTCGTTCTTTATTATTCTAGTTGAGATTACCCTAATTTTGGACCCTGGTAGACATGATATGCTCTGGAATTTCTTCCTAAATCCAGTGAAGTTTGAGCCTTATTTATCCACAATGGAGACAACTGCTTTGGGAGTTGTCAGGCTGTAGTGCCTTCTTTATGGGCTGGTTAGTCTGCCTTGATTCAATTATAAGCATAGGTATTGCATTAACATAGACATTTTCTCACCATGCATGATTTACTGTGGTCAGTGGTAGACATTTGATATGTGCTACCTATATGGAATTCCAATTGTGCTAATCTTAAGCATTTTTGAGGTAGAAGAGTAGCATTTGTAGATGTGTACAGAGTGGTACTGCTGTTGAGAATTTAGTCTTAAAGTTTTGGTCTTACTAAGGCCATTCACAAATATTTAAAGTCACGTAAGAATAATATATTTAGTTATTTATCCCTTGCTCAATGTTCACTTAGTCACAGCTGATTTGCTCAGTACTGAACACTTGAATGTATATCTGAGTATGATTTACTCAAAAACACAGTTTGTAAACATACTTTGAGCTTCTGTGTGAAGGCAGTATATTTATAGTTTAGGGGTGTGAAGGCAGAGACCCCAGATCAGGGATGCAATGGGACATGCTCCCTGCCAAAAACACTTTTTAAAACTTGCCAGTAGATTTTTAAAATATTTTCACTTGCGTGATGAGCAGTGAGTGACTGAAACTTGAGCAGTCCGTGTTCAAGTCAGTGGAGTTGATTCAACTGTTTTCTGTGCAGTGGAAGCATTTCTTATCTTGCCTGAGATTATTGCCAACAATTAAATCTTTGAAAGTTAAACCATGTAGTGTCTCCCCAGTTAAATGAAAGAAAGATTTTCTTATATAAAATATAGATCAGAGAAATGCTTGCTAGCACTTAAAACCTCTGTCAAATCAAATGGCCTGTAAAATGTAACATCACAAAATAGATTTTCTTTCATAAACACATTTTGTGTGCAATTTATTGATCTATTTGTGGCTGTTTTGTTTATTGTGTACTGGTAGCATTGATAATGTTTGAAGATTTAAAAGCTAAGCTGGAAGAAAATGCCTTAAGTTGTAGGTATTGGCAACCAGAGCCCGTAATTAATTTGGTGAGAAGATAGGAACGGGACTTTAACTTGTTTACTTAGAATGGAGGGGGTCTCCCAATGTGACTGCACAGTGATCAATAACTGAAACAAATGAGAAAGACATGGGAGGCCTTGTAAAGTTAAATTAACCTAAGGGGTAGACAACTCAAGTAACTAGAGTTACTAGTCTGCTTGCAATGCAAGAACAAAATGGCCGAGGCAAGAAAATCAGATCTGCTCAGGAAGCAATCCTTCTATCAGTTATTTCAAGAAAACTCTGCGGTGGTTTTCTTTATGGTAAGTAACAAGACGAGTTTCCAGCTTCTCACCCAGTTTGCAAGTAAGTAATTGCCCCAGGACTCACGAAAACAAGCACAAGGTTTGCTGTCTGCCATAATCCAGAACTTTTAAAACTCCAATAGAACTTTTTTGAAGTAAAACAAAACTGCAATATATCAAGAAGAAAATGGGAGGAGCATAATGCAAATATATATAAAAAGTCAGATATACTCACTCTGTGGGCTGCTCAAGAATTGTCCAAAGAAAAGCTTGATGATTCTCTCGATATCCTTTGCAATGTTGAAAGTCAGATATAGAAATCTGAGTTCAAAGGACCTGCAGTTCATGGTATGGTTATTGTATGGATTTCTCTCTTTTTTGTAGAATTGATTGGAGAATGGAGGTTCCTCCATCTCATTCAAGGATCACTAACCGAACAACACTGCTTCATTTAGAGACACCATTTCACCAAGAAACCACTTGTGTCTTGAGTCACTCCACTGAAAAGCATTTAAGAATGAAGGTTGGTATAATGTCATGTGTTTACATCACACACACACAAGATACAGCATTTGATTCTCACCTTTGAAGGGAAACTGGCTAGGCTGGAACGTTTCTCCCCAGGCCTCCACTGAAAATGGGCTCTGTCCCAGTTGGACTTTCCTAGCAAGCAAATGTTAAATAAATAAATAAAAATAGCTTGTCAGGGCAGCTAGCCTAGTACTTGATTGTGAACTATTAGAAGATTCCAGCTGGTTAATTTTCTGAGCATGAACGATTCTCCTGTTTAATTAAATCACCCCTGCAGTGCTAACCATGCTGTGGTGAGCTTTATGCCTGCACTACTAGATATATGAGCAGCAAAGCATTGGGAAGGGATACTCAAGTGCACGTGCACTAATGTCTTGTCAGTGAGATTGACTGATACAAAACACATTGAAAAGTCTCACTGAATACAAATTTGAAAAACAAAATCTAAACAAAGTGATTATAAATAAAAACAACAGTGTTACATTTGTGATCACCACTAAATCGAAAACAATTGTTTTTAGGTGGAGGGCTTCAACTCTCACACCCCCTGACATGGAGCCTCTGACCCCACCCAAAACTTAAATAAACTAACTTCAGTGTCACACAGCCAGGGAAAAACTGTTGAATTCATATCCTGATATTTGACTGTAGCATAATTCAGCCAACTTCTCCACTGATACAGTTCTTTACCAAACCAGCCAACACTGAAAGTGTTCACTAACAAAACAAACAGCACCCACTTAAGTAAAGATAAGTATATCAAATATTGTCTGAAAATACCATGGAAGATGTTGTACAGAAAAGGAATCCTACCTAGAAAGAAGTATAACATGCATATATGCAAAACAAAGCAGTACCATTTCATGAAAATGTAGGTTCAGAGGTACATACTAATCATGTGGTCTTGAAGACCATTCAGGATATGCTCTGCTGATGTAATTAACCTAAGTACTACTTCACAGTTCCTGCATATGTTTAATTGAGTATGTCTCGTGTTGAATCTACTATGTAAAGTGTCTGTTGTCAAGCCTCACTTACTTCTTCATTGGTCATGCATATTGTATAGTGTATTACTGCGCTTAATGTTGGAGATTTTCTCCCCACGCCTCTGCTGAAAAGGGGCACTGGCCAATCAGATCATCCTAGTAAACAAATATCATTGTCAAGGTGATGATAACTGATAAAGCATTAACTCATATTTTTGGTCCGTTTCTCATAAAATTGTAGTTTTCTGGCAAATCAGTGAGAACTGAACTCAGAAAACAATGGCAGACATTTGATTTTCAGACTTCATACCCCATCAGAAAATTCATGCTAATGCAAAACCTGTTATTCTATCAACTTTCTAAGTTTGTAAGAGCAATATTTAAAAAGTGTCCCTATTTTTTGTGCCTTTGCCCCCCCATTATTTGTGGCTTTGTCAAGTTTTCTTGCTGTAAGAGGTTGAGAGGTGTGTTGGCAGGTGATTATAACATTGCAAACTATATTTCAAGGCACACCCACACAGTTCAACAAGTGAGGAAAAGAACATGACAGGCTGCAAGAAGAATAAGCTGATTTTATTGCAGTGCATGTGTACTTTCCCCAGTGCTTTGAACTCACCTGAAATAGAGTGAGAAACATAAGAGAATATGGTTCGCAGCAGAATGAAATAATGGTTTACCTTTTGTTAAACTGAATCACTGTACGCAGTTATGTTTCATCAGTCTTTTAAATCTTGAAACATAGTTTGAAACTGCAATAAAAATAAAAAAGGAGGAAAAAACATTTTTGCAGCAGTCCCCTGCCCCTGCATAGTCCCGTACGGGGGGTGGGGAGTAGGTAGGCCTGGGTCCTATGATCACAAAACACTAGAGGAAAGTGAAAAGAAAAAAACATAATATTACATCCTGATCCTGCACAGTACAAGTCAATACAGTTTTGAGCAACTGTAATTAAAAAAGAAAATACACAATTAAAAGTTATTCATTGCAACTATACTCATCCAAACATTGGATCGTCAGGAAAGAGTTGCGTAGGGCAAGGAAGTTGTACAACACACCCATAAATGATTCACAGACTCTGAGAAATGTCAAGAGTGAGTTAACAGTATGAAAGCAGTAGGCATTTGGCCAGCTTTTGCAATGCTATCATGGTTGCCAGAATGAAGAGGATTCCTTGGAAATAATGCATCTTCTCAGTGCTAACACTACAAAAGCTCCCCTAACCCTAACCTAAGAGAGACTCCAGCAAGCCATTCAACTACCAGTTTAATGCCAGAATTCCACTCACTCAACAGATTAATGTGAAGTCAAGCCACAAGGATAGTGACAAAATAAGGGAATCTGATCAGAAACAAAAGATGAAGTTCTATGTTGATATCAGAAGGGGAGTCAAATGATATAATGTTATACAGGACAAACACTGCCTATCTTGAAAATCTACAGGAACAAACAAATCTCTCTCTGCACTTCAAGACTCTAAAGGATATGTGTTCACTGCACAGATGGAAGACATACCCTGACAAGACACTCTTCCTTCTTGAAACCATTCTCTCAGAATGATAACCCAGGGGACAATGACATAGGAACAGTAATTGTATACCTGGGCAAAACGTTCAATCTTCCTACAAAGAAATGGGCAAATGAAGATAAGAAAACCTGTACAGCTAAGATGCACAATGAGGATTATAAAGAAACTTGCTTATATTACTGACTACATATTTTATAATACATCTAAACTTTTTTGTTTATGGCACAGTGGGGCAGCAGATAGGGTTATCACCTTACAGCATGAGGTTCTCCAGTTTGATTTTCTGCTGTGGTGCCTTCTGTGCAGAATCTGCATACCCTCCCTGTGGGTTTCCACTCACATTCCAAAGACACAGAGTAGGAGGACTGGACACTCTAAAGTGACATAGGTGTGATCGTGCATATGCGTGTGTAGTATGGAAGAACAGCCGTGGCAGGGCTAGTTACTTGGTGGTATGAACCTTGGCTCTAGATGATTGTCACAGCTGGAATGACACCATGACCCCATGTACAAAAATGGGAACAAGGGGGGTTGTGGATGGATTTGAAACTATTATTAAGAGTTGTTTTTTATCAAAGGGGAAAAATGATGGTCTTATTTTTCCAGGATCCAAAGAGCTGCCACATAAACACACTTCTATTTAACAAAAAAAAATGACATAAAATAAAATAAAAGATAAGATATGGTGAAGTTTAGAAAGTCTGTTTGTAGAAATTAGTGATAGGGCATGACATGATACAATGTAGGGATCCTCTGGAATGGAGGTACTGCCAAGTCACCCATGGATTGATAAACCACCAGTGTATCATTTCATTAAGCAACAGCTATTGCCTTAGTTTTTAGTTTTTACAATGAAATGCATTAAACTTATTTGACAGGTTCACATCTCAGGAAAGGGAAAGTAGCATACCTAGCCTCGTGTATCATGTATCACCCTCATTAAAGCTGTACTGTAAGCTAACTAGCAACTGTCAAATTTGGTTTTCATGGCATACAAAAAAATATCAGGGAAATACTGTAATTTTGAAAAATATAATATTATATAGTAGTCATGAAGTTAACAAACTTTGGAAAAATGGCATTCAACTTAATTCATAGTGGCTAATCCAGTACAATAAAGATGGAAAAGAAAACATTGGAAAAATTGACATTCCAAATTGTTGACATAACATGAACAGTCTCAAGATTAAGTACTTCCTGCAGACAGTGAACCTCTTTGTCATATCCTATGCAGGAAGCTGAAATACCATAACCTGTTGGGGTATAGGGAAAACCGTATTACTCCTGAAGGTCCACAATGTCAAAATGAGTACAGCCACAAAATGCTGCTATACCTGAGTAAGCTCAAGTGATTCTATGAATCATGAAAAAATGTGAAACTCGATGATGCATTATGCTCCTGGGCAGCTAATACAAACACAAAGCATTAGTTTAGTACTGAGTCGGATTAATGAATAGATCTACTGAATATTAAACCAGTACTCTGTAGTGTAGTACTAAATATGACTAATGAACAGATCTACTTACCCAGTGTCCCATTAGCGATTGCATGTAATGGTAGTTACTAAATTTTCAAATGACTCCCAGTTGAAATGTCAGCACTCAAAATGCTGAGTGCCGAAAAGCCAAAAAAAAAGACTAAAGATTCCGAGAAGCATAAATCTTGAAAATCATTCCTCTCCTTAAAACTTCTTTTTGCATGGGGGGCAAACCACTCTGCACCCGGGCCTATATTACAAGATTGAAGCTTTACTTAATCGAATAAGTAAAGCTCAAACTTGTAATATCGAAACCGTAAAATGTCGAATGGCTGATTTAACCCAGGGAAACACTTCCCTTGGCTGTTATGTGGAGTATGCCCATTTTCTAATTTGTAGCGATCTCGGAGTTGGTATATTTAGGTGTGGGGGGGTGGGGGACAAAGCCCCCCACCCACTTGATTCTGAATGTAAAGTTTTTTTTTTTTGATTCGACCAAGGGAAGTGTTTCTCTTGGTTGAATTGGCCATTCAACATTTTTAGCTGTCGTTATTACATGATCGAGCTTTAGTTATTCGATTAACTAAAGCTTCAATGTTGTAATATAGATGCCCTGCACCCACCCTGTTGGGGACAAGCCACACCACACCCGCAAAACAAAATATACTAACTCCTAGATTGCCATACTTTAGAGTAAAGGGAATATTCTGAGAAATGACATCTCAGACTTAGTATATGTAATTCTGTTTTTTCAGCCATTCAATCTCCATGTTTTGGGACACTCTCTATCAGGTCCTAACATTTCATATAGTTACATATTCAAACCGTTGGGTCTTATATTCTAATCATTTAATTTAATTGTCAATACTGGCAGGCAAATGTTTCCAGATACATGGAGCTTCCATGTTACAGGCCTTTTCAACTACCACAAGGGCAATGGAGGTATTTCCTGGGAGTGATCCTTAATCTGTGATCCTTAATCTTGTGATCACATGGCAGAGTACTTTGGCACAGTTTTTAACTTTCTAACCAAAAGGGAGAAGGGTACTTTTGACAAAAAAACTTAAAGACCATTGCTGAGAGTAACACAGAGATCCATCACATAAATATTGTCAGAGGGGATGGCATTCTGAAGAGAAAGGTAGTGATGTTCTGTGACTTCAGACAATGCAATAAATATGTATGCTTTTACTGAATCTTGTTTGCTGTAGTTTAGTATTGTACTTTTTGGCTTTGTGGATATGTAGGCATGTGCACGTGTGTGGTTGTCTGTGTGTGTGTGTGTGTGTGTGTGTGTGTGTGTGTGTGTGTGTGTGTGTGTGTGTGTGTGTGTGTGTGTATGTGTGTGCCCACTTCATTGCAACCAATACTATTTCATCTTAGAAATTTGAGGTCTGGGTTTTGTCCTCAAATTTAAAAAATAAGATGAAGGAAAGGAAACAGAAAAATATATCTTCAATTACTTTATTAAAGTTTACTGTAAAATAAAAAAAAAAAAAGAAAAGTAGATGATATGATGGCACAGAGGGAGAAATGATTGGGATAATAATGATATGTCTGATTAGCAGTCCAATTACTAGAGGCCAAGCCAGAGAAAAGGAAAAGAAATGAGTAGCTGATGGTTTGCTCACTTACTTCTTGAAGGGAGGAATAGGAAAGATCCCTATCATAGCAGTGTACACTGTTAAAGTAAATACAGCATACCAAATACAGGAGAACAAATGCTGGAACTGAGGGGAAGTAAGAGACTATACTGGGAATTTAGAAAGAAACCCACTGTTCATGTTAAGGGCTGCTCTGAAAAGGCCCTGTTTCTGTGATGCACTATTCTGTGACACCGACACATTAGTAACAATGAGGATAGACCTCATTATCAGCTAATTTGCATGTTTCTGAATCTCCATTCACTCTTATGAGAGCAGATCAGCACTTTCATGCAGTAATTAACAGTGGGGAATGAAGCAGTGTGGTTGCACACACACACACACACACACACACACACACACACACACACACACACACACACACACACACACACACACACACACACACTCACAAACATGCATACACAACATACCTCACAGATATCCCTGTGTTGTGGATGCATCCCTGATTTCTCCTTTTTCCTACCCCCATAAATCATGGATAATTTATTTAGAACCTCCCTATGCCTTGCTTGGACACCTGTGAATACAAGACTTGGATTACTTCGAAAGCCATCTGGACTTATAAACCGATAAAAGTATATTTTTGCACTTGCTCTGTCTCAGTGCTATTCAGCATTTATATGTTGCATTTATTGATTTGGTTCAATTAATCATATGTTAGGTCCGTACTTGTTAAAGAAACACAATTTTTTTACTTTACTGCTCTTAGTTTTTTTTAACAGTATTCTGATATTTCCTAAACTCCTCTGATACAGGAAAAGCTGTTCTGAGTTTGTCAAAGTTCTCCTGAGTCTGTCAAAATATTTCTAAGTTTTGCAAAGTTTTTCTGTGTTATTGAAGTTCTGTTATGTTGCGCATTTTTTTCTGTATTTTGTGAATATTTCTCAAGGTTAGTGAACTTATTTCCAAGGATTCCTGATACTGCAGGAATTCTACCTTTTTTGTAAAGCATTTATTACTGCACTTGAGCTTAAAACCAGTTTGTTTTACATTTAGAGGTTGTTTTGCACTCTGGTGGGAGCAGAGAGCTGAATTCAATGCATCCAATTTAGGAACTGCTGGTGGAAAGCTTATTGTATGTTTGTCTGCTTGGCCTGAGGGCTTAACTGTGGAAATGTCTTTCATCCTGCTGTTATAAAAGAATTACATTTTTTGTGAGATTGAGCTCATTTATTCATGGCTTCCTTGTGCCTGGCTTGCATGGCTGTGACTACAAGACTTGGATTGCTTCTACAACTATCTGGACCTACAAAGCTGATGTAAATATTTTTGCACTAGATCTAACCATCTCAATGTTGTTTAACACTTCTGTGCTGCATTTATCAACTTAATTGAATTTATCAGTGTTTTTCAGCCTACAATTGTTAAAGAAGCATCATCTATTTGTTACAGTACTGCTCTTAGGTTGTTTTTACAGCATTCTGATATTTTCTAACCTTCTCTGATGATGTAAAAGTTGTTCTGAGTTTGCCAAAGTTCTACAGAGTCTGAAAAAATAAGTGTAAGTTTTTTGTGTTGTTGATGTTCTCTTGCATTGTGCACTTTTTCTTGTATTTTATGACCATTTCTCAGGGTTAGTGAACTTATTTCCAAGGTTCCCAATACTGCAGGAATTTTGACTTTTGTTGTAAAGCATTTTTTACTGAACTTGAGCTCAAAACCAGTTCATTTTACATTAAGAGGATTCTTTTGCACTCTGGTGAGAACTGAATTCAACCCATCCATGTTGGGAACTGCTGGTGGAAGGCTTATTGTGTGTTCATGTAACTGGCCTGAGGGCTTAACTGTGTAAAAGGCTTTCATCCTGCTGTTATAAAATAATTACATTTTTTTGAGATTTTGCTCATTTATTCAGAGCTTTCCTGTGCTTGACTTGGACACCTGTGACTACAAGACTTTATTTATTTATTTAATATTTGTTTACTGGGAAAGTCTGACTGGGACAGAGTCCAGTTTCAGCAGATGCCTGCGATGAAATGCTCCAGATGCATGTCTTCGGAATGTGGGAGGAAATGAGAGCACCCAGAGGAAACCCACATGAATGTAGGGAAGACATGCAGACTCCGCTCAGAAGGTACCCCAGCCAAGAATCAAACAAGAGAACCTCTTGCTGTGAGGTTATAACACTAACCACTATGCTACCTGACTTGGATTGCTTCTAAAACCATTTGGACCTACAAAGCTGATGTATTTTTGCACTTGCTCTGTCTCAGTGTTATTTAACACTTCTGTCCTGCATTTATTGATTTTGTTGAATTTATCACTATTTTTCAGCTTGCACTTGTTAAAGAAACATCATCTGTCTGTTACTGTACTGCTTTAAGGTTCTTTTAACATTATGCTGATATTTCCTAACCTTCTCTGATACTTCAAAAGCTGTTTTGAGTTTGCCAAAGTTCTCCTGAGTCTGACAAAATATTTCTAATTTTGCAAAGTTTTTCTGTGTTGTTGAAGTTCTCTTATGTTGCACACTTTTTCTTGTATATTACAACCATTTTCAGGATTAGTGAACGTATTTTCAAGGATTCCTGATACTGCAGGAATTCTGACTTTTTTGTAAATCATTTGTTACTGCACCTGAGCTCAAAACCAGTTTGTTGTAGATTAAGAGGGTTATTTTGTACTCTGGTGGGAACAGAGAGCTGAATTCAACCAATCCATGTTAGTGACTGCTGGGTGAAGGCTTATTGTGTGTTTATCTGATTGGCCTAAAGGTTTAACTGTGTAAAATTCTTTCATCCTGCTGCTATGAAACCTTGTGTTTGTGCAATGTGCAAACATGATTTCCCATGCATCGATTTAATGGTTTTTAATATTCTGATATTTCCTAACCTCCTTTGAGTCTGCCAAAACATTTCTAAGTTTTGCAAAGTTTTTCTGTGTTGTTAAAGTTCTCTTATGTTGCACACTTGTTTCTGTATTTTGTGAACATTTCTCAGGGTTAGTGAACTTATTTCCAAGGATTCCTGATACTGCAGGAATTCTTACTTTTTTGTAAAGCATTTGTTACCACACTTGAGCTCAAAACCAGTTTGTTTTACATTTAGAGGTTCTTTTGTACTCTGGTGGGAGCAGAGAGCTGAATTCAATGCATCCAAGTTAGCAACTGCTGGTAGAAGGCTTATTGTATGTTTATCTGTTTGGCCTGAGGGCTTAACTGTGTAAGTATCTTTCATCCTGCTGGTATAAAAGAATTACATTTTTTGTGAGATTGTGTTCATTTATTCAGAGCTTCCCTGTGCCTGGCTTAGACACCTGTGACTACAAGTCGTGGATTACTTATAAAGTCATCTGGACCTACAAAGCTGATATAACCATTTTTTCCACTTGCTCTGTCTCAGTGCTATTTAACACTTCTGTGTTGCATTTATTGATTTGGTTGAATTTATCACTGTTTTTCAACCCATACGTGTTAAAGAAACACCATCTGTTACTGTACTATTTTAAAGTTAACAGTATTCTGATATTTCCTAACTTCTTTTATTACTGCAAAAATTGTTCTGTTTGCTAATGTTCTCCTGAGTCTGCCAAAATATTTCTAAGTTTTACATAGTTTTTCTGTGTTGTTGAAGTTCTCTTATATTGCACACTTTTTCCTGTATATTGTGACCATTTCTCAGGGTTAGTGAACTTATTTTCAAGGATTCCTGATACTGCAGGAATTCTTACTTTTTTGTAAATCATCTGCTACTATACCTGAGCTCAAAACCAGTTTGTTGTAGATTAAGAGGGTTCTTTTGCACTCTGGTGGGAACATAGAGCTGAATTCAACCAATCCATGTTAGGGACTGCTGGTGGAAGGCTTATTGTGCGTTTATCTGATTGGCCTGAGGGTTTAACTGTATAAAAGTCTTTCATCCTGCTGGCATGAAAGTCTTGTGTTTGTACAATGTGCAAACATGATTTTCCATGCATTGGTTTCATGGTTTTTAGTAGTCTGATATTTCCTAACCTCCTTTGATACTGGAAAAGCTGTTCTGAGTTTGTCAAAGTTCTCCTGTGTCTGCCAAAGGATGTCTAAGTTTTGCAAAGTTTTTCTTTGTTGTTGAAGTTCTCTTATGTTGCACACTTGTTTTTGTATTTTGTGAACATTTCTCAGGATTAGTGAACTTATTTCCAGGGATTGCTGATACTACAGGAATTCTGACTTTTTTGTAAAGCATTTGTTACTGCACTTGAGCTCAAAACCAGTTTGTTTTACATTTAGAGGTTTTTTTATACTCTGGTGGGAGCAGAGAGCTGAATTCAATGCATCCAAGTTAGGAACTACTGGTAGAAGACTTATTGTGTGTTCATCTGTTTGGCCTGAGGGCTTAACTGTGTAAGTATCTTTCATCCTGCTGGTATAAAAGAATTATATTTTTGTGAGATTGTGTTCATTTATTCAGAGCTTCTCTGTGCCTAGATTAAATAGCTGTGACTACAAGAGTGGAATATTTGTAAAATCATCTGGACCTACAAAGCTGATATAACCATTTTTTCCACTTGCTCTCTCTCAGTCTTATTTAACACTACTGTATTGTATTTATTGATTTTGTTGAATTTGTCACCGTTTTTCAACCTGCATTTGTTAACGAAGCACCATCTGTTTGTTACTGTACTACTTTAAGGTTGTTTAACAGTATTTTGATATTTCCTAACCTCTTTATAACTGCAAAAACTGTTCTATGTTTGCTAAAGTTCTCCTGAGGCTGCCAAAATGTTTCTAAGTTTGCATAGTTTTTCTCTGTTGTTGAAGTTCTCCTACGTTGCACACTTTTTGATGTATTTTGTGAACATTTATCAGGGTTAGTGAACTTATCTGCAAGGATTCCTGATACTGCAGGAATTCTGACTTTTGTTGTAAAGCATTTGTTACTGTACTTGAGCTCAAAACTAGTTCATTTTACAGTAAGAGGGTTCTTGTGCCCTCTGGTGGGAGCAGAGAGCTGTATTCAATCCATCCATGTTGGGAACTGCTTTTGGAAGGCTTATTGTGGGTCTGTCTAAATTGCTTATGGGCTTAACTGTGTAAATGTCGTTCATCCTGCTGTTATAAAAAATAACATTTTTCATGAATTTTCTGACCATTTCTCAGGGTTAGTGAACTTACTTTCAAGGATTACTGATACTGCAGGAATTCTGACTTTTTTGTAATGCATGTGTTACTACACCTGAGATCAAAACCAGTTTGTTGTAGATTAAGAGGGTTCTTTTGCACTCTGGTGGGAACAGAGAGCTGAATTCAACCCATTCAAGTTAATAACTGCTGGTGGAAGGCTTATTGTGTGTTTATCTGATTGGCCTGTGGGCTTAACTGCGTAAAGTCTTTCATCCTGTTGCTATGAAAGCCTTGTGTTTGTGCAGTCTGCAAATGCAGATCTCCATGCCTTGTATATAAGCAAACCCTTCCAGTTTAAAATCTTCTTTAGGAAACACTCTCCATAGTCTCCCACTGTTCACAGCTGCTCAAAGAGCTGCCAGTTTGTGCAGAGTACAGTACCACTGCAGGTTATCTAATAGTTTTCTACTAAACACCCTCACTTTAACCTTTAAATGACTCTTCCCTACTCCTTCTATCTTCTAAGGATCTGGTATAATGGATAGGTGCTTCTATGTCATCTCTGTTTCTGGTCTGGTGGATATAGCCATCCTGAGGCAGTGTAGTGACTACCTCATGTTCAGTGACAACCATTTAATTTTAGAACAGACAAACAGAGTGTGTAAGAGATGTAGATACACAATGTCATTGGAAGCAAAGCTCTCACATACACAAATAAAAAATGCAAACCAGGTTGTTAGTGTTGTACCCAAAACACTCACTACCAACACTAAGTAGCAAACACACAGACCCTCATCTGTGGAGGCACTCACTTGCAATACTTCTAAACCTCCAAGACCCCCTAAATGCACCTCTCCATGGCCCTGTGCACACTCAAAAAATACAGTACCTCACAATACACATAACTCTGAAAATCAGAGTAGCTCCACTTCCAAGCCTATAGGCAACACACCACACAGCCAAATATTCTGGTTATCGAGGATTCCATTGTAAGACATACTAATGTCCCCCTTACCACCCTCAGCAAGGAGAAGATTACAATGAGCTGTCCCTCTGGAGCTAGGATCCACAAGATCATGCATGCACGTAGGTCTTTAAACCAGAAGTACCAGTATAACATGGTCATTGTCCATGTGGACATTAAACAACCTAAGACATACCTCACTGAACTATAAGAAGAGAGACATGATGGAATATATGTCCCCAGGCGGACATGAATTTAGCCTTGAGTAGCATCCTACCTTCACCTATGATAATGCCACAGTGCCAGCAAAAAATGATTGACTTCAACAATTGGCTTAGTTGCTGGTGTCACAACAAGGGATCTAATATCTATTAACCTTGGGAGACATGATTGACAAACCTCAATGATTTGCCAGGGATGGTTTGCTCTTCTCACCACTTGGCATCCAGATACTGGTAGGTTCATAGGTTCATAGGTTGATACTAGGCTATCTGCCCTAAGGCATTTATAAGCCTATCCAGAGTGTGTTTGGCTTTCGCCACCCTTTTAGATTAGTTGACTGTGCCTCTGTATAGTAGGTCACAGAAGGTAGCCCTTTTAAGGTTAGTTTACTGTACCTATGTCAAGCAGGGACACAGAAGAGATCCCAGGGGTAAACTTACAATCTCCCATCCACTTGTCAAGATTTCTCTTGAAGAGGGTCAGTGAGGGACTCTGCCTAACATGGACTGGGATTTTGTTCCGGAGTGAGGGGAGCCTCGGGAGCCTCTGGGATATGAATCTGTCCCTCCATCATGTCCTATTTATTTCTGTGCTGAGGTTCAAGTCCCTGGAGCATGTAGCTCTAAGGATTTGGATTTCCTGAGGTGAAGCATGTCCATTAATTCTGGGTTAGACATGGCTTTATACATCAGACACAGATCGCCTCTGAGTAGGCAGTATGCAACTGAGTAGAGCTGGAGTTTCTTTAGCCGAACTGCATAGGCCATCTGTTTGAGCCCCTTGATCCTCTTGGTGAGGTACTTTTGGGGTCTTTCCAGTTGTTGCAGGTGTCGGGTAAGGTACATCCCAAATGGGGCATTGTATTCAATTATGGGCCTGATAAGTGATGAGTAGAGGGGCACAATGACCTCTCTTGATCTAGATGTGAATCCTTTCATGATAAGGTGGGCTATATAGAAGGTCTTTCTAACCACTTTGGCAACGTGATTGTCAAAGGAGAGATTGCTATCTACTTGGGTCCCCAAGTCCCTAATTACTTCTTCCGTACTTAATGGATTACCACCTATGTGGTAATTTGTGGGCACTTTATTTTTCCCAAAGGGGATGACTATGCACTTTTTGGCATTTAGCTTTAGGCCATGGCTCTGGCACCAGTTATCCGTCTCTTTGAGACCCTTTTGGAGGATGCTTGTGTCAGCAGGAGAGTCGATTACTGCACCCAGTTTGCAGTCATCTGCGAACTTGGTCAGCCATAGTCCACCCGTGTTAGCCTGTACCTTGGAGAAATATATACCGAACAAGAGAGGTCCCAGGACTGAGCCTTGTGGGATGCCACTTGTAACTGGTTTAGAGTCTGACATGGCACCTGCTATTCTGACCATGTGGGTTCTATCCCTGAGCCAGTTTGCAACCCATCTTGTGACATAGGGGTTGATATTTAAGCTGGTGAGCTTATTTATGATGCCCGAGTGGGGTATTGTGTCGAAGGCTTTTGTGAGGTCCAGGTAGGCTGTGTGGACTACCTTCCCTTCATCTATGGCTTTGGTAACTGTTTCAAAGAAGTCAACCAGGTTCAAGAGGCAAGATCTGCCCTTAACAAAGCCAAATTGGGTAGGATCCAGTGTCTGGAGGTTCCGAATGTCTTTGTTTATGATTTCCATGATGATACACTCCATAGCTTTGCAGACCAGGCTAGTCAGGGTTATAGGGTGATAGTTTCCAGGGTCTGTTGGGGCACCACCTTTGTGGAGTGGGACCACTGTTGCTGTATGCCATTCCTTGGGTACATATCCTGTAGTAAGGCTGAGATTGAACAGTGACTTTATATGAGGGTTTAGTTCTTCTTAGAGCTCATGCAAGACGCAGCCCAGGACACCATCTCGTCCCATTGATGCTGTGTTTTTTGCTTTGGAGAGGGCAGCTCTCACCTGTGCATCTGTGATTTCAGGAAGGCTATACTCTGCTGGGATAGACATTTGCTCTTTTGGGGGAGAAGGGGGGAGAAGTTTGCACTGAACCTTTCTGCCAGGATGTTGGCAATGTCTGTGGGTTCAGTGTATTTTTTGTCATTTTGCACTAACTCAGAGCATATCTGGGAGTTGCCTCCCAGGTTTCTGACATAACTAAAGAAGGCCTTGTGACTATTTTTAGTGTCTTGTGCAATTTTTCTTTTGAAGCTGGCCTTAGATGATTTTATGAGGGATCGTAGTTTCTTGCTAGTACTGATCAGAGATGTCTTCCCTTTTTGGGATTTTGCTCTATCATGTAGTAGCTTTCTCCTTCTGTTGTATAGCTTATTTATGGCTGGGGTCCACCAGACAGGTCTCCTGCCTTTGGAGGAGTGAGTCTTGGTTTTATTTGGGATAGCATGCTCCATGCATTCCTGTAGGTGTCCATAGAATGCTTTTGTAAAGGATTCTGCATTTTGGGCCGTATTTTCCACTGGCCCAGGGGCTTTGAAGGATTCCACCTCGGTTTTGAGAAGTGTGAAGTTTGCTTTTGAGAAGTTCTTCACTGTGGTTTCCTTGGCTAGGGGTGGGGATGGAATATGGATGTCCAATGAGATTAGTTTATGGTCTGATCTTACCAATGAGGGGTATACCTCTGGTGTGGAATATAGAGACCCCATGTTGGTGATGACCAGATCCAATATGTTTTCCCCTCTTGTGGGAGTGGTGACCAGTTGTTCCATAGCATTTGAGTTTATAAATTCTAGGAACCGTTGGGCGAGGGTGTTTGGGCTTGAGTAGTTTTCCCAATCAATGTTTGGGTAGTTGAAGTCACCCAATATAATGGTGTTTGGAGAGACCTTCATGTTCTCCAGTGTTCTCAGGAAAGCCGAGTGAGGTTCCTGTGTTTGGGAGGGTGGTCTGTAGCAGGCTACAAACTGAAAGGCAGTTTTGCCCACTGTTAGTTGCACATGGATGGTCTCCGATGCTTCGTGCAGTGCCACTAACCTGGAGGTGTGGGTATCTTTGATAAATATGGATACTCCCCCTCCTTTTGTGGTTCAGTCCAAGTTTTCGGGCAGGAAAGCATGGTCTGAAGTATAACCTGTTAGTGCTGGGGTGCTCTCGGGAGCCTTGAAAAGTAAACTAGTTCCAAACTAGAAAGTTTGGTAAAAAGTTTATCTATCCCCATAGTGCCTTTTTTAGGCCGTGCCAAGTTGGTAAACCCTCCAACATAACAAAAATTACTCATGATTATCTAAAGGTATTGCTGCTCAGTGCTAGGAGTTTAAATAAAACAACTGCACTCCCTGGAAGCACTCTTCATCCTGGAGAATGCAGACAAATGTGCAGTCACAGAAATATGGTTCAGAAACATAGAATATGCCTGGGCTATCAAACACTACAGTGTCTTTCATACATTTTGATCTCCCTCAGCTCAGGATAAAACAAAGGAACGAGTTGTTTCAGAGTTCATAAAGGACAAGTACACTACTAGACTGGTCCTACAACAAAGGTCACTTGAGCTACTCTATGCCCAACTAATCATAGGTCGACCCCCATCATATCCTTGCTAGCTGCAGATCCCCTAACATGATTCTGGAAAACCATACCTTCTACTTAAAGCTACTGGAATATCTTAGCATTCAGCCTTACTCCATACTTATGGGTGACTTCAACTACCCTCCATAAAATGAGGGACTTACGTCACCTATAATTCACTTGTTCAGAGGTTTTTGGACTTTGTCAATGCAAACTCCCTGGTTCAGCTAGTTAGCTCCCCAACTAGAACTGCAAATATCTTAGACCTAGTAGTCTTCAGCATGGGGGGATGCTGCTCTGTCCCATGCCATGCATTAACTCCTCCCTGGTAAGATCTGGCCACAGGATAATCTCCTTTAGTATTTAAACTAACCTTGAACCCCCATCAAACTCCAAACATGTTAAGAACTTTGCTAAGGCCAATTACCTCAAACTAAGTGACAGCTTAGCAAAGTTTGAAGCCCTTCCAAACCCAGATGACATTGAGGCCTACTCTGAGCTGTACACAAAAGCACTGTACAACCACATTCATAGATGAATAGAGGAGATAGTACCTGTCTGAGTCAAACCTGGTGGACCCCTAGCATAAATAGTCTATTCAACAAAAGGAAAAAATCCTCTCCAAAGCCAAGAAGGAACAGACACATCATGGCAAAAAGACACTCACCAGTCTAAACAAACAAATTAGAGAGCTGATCAAATCTGCCAAAGCAAACTATGAGGCAAAGATAGCCTCCCAGGTAAAAGATGAACATAAGACTTTTTTAAATTATGTTCATAACCTCAGGGGAAAAGCTCAGCAATGTACTGAGTTAATTATTAATGGCAACACTTACACCCAGCTTGAAACTATAGCAAAACTAGCAGGCCAACAAGTTCAGTTCAACCTCTCCATCATTTCCTATCACACCCAAAGAAATACCTGCAAGCATCCCCTACTGGTCATTACAAGGGAACAGGTCCTTAATGTGCTCACTAAAACCACAATTACAGCCTCCATGGTGCCCAACAGCATTCCAGGATGCTTCTTAAATAGCTTAAAACAGAATCTATCAGGGCCACTAGATACCCTCTTTAATCACAGCCTCCAGACAGGCTTTGTCCAAGAGGAATGGTGGACTGCAACAGTCGTCTCTCTGCACAAGGAGGCCCATCACCTGAGCAGGGAACTTCAGACCCATAAGCTTGACCAATCTTATCTGCAAGGCCATGGAGAGAATTATCATGGAACTGACAATAATGACATAGAAACTCTCCAAAAACAGGACCAGACTCAATTTGGGTTTGTCAAAATGAGGTAATGCCTGCTCAGTCTAGTGGACTTCTTTGAGAAAGTCACCAGGGCCATGGATGAGGGTAAAATGGTACACACTTCTTATCTAGACCTAGCCAAAGCTTTTGACACAATCCTTCATTCAGGGATCATAGGTAAACTTACTGAGTTAGGCATAAACCCCTACATAATCAGATAGATAGCCAAATAGTTCACTGGACACATGTTGTCCAGTTAGGTGTATCCACTTCCAATAAGAAACCTGTTGCTAGATGTGTCCCACAGGGTTCAGTGCAGGGATCCCTCTTGTTTGGTATATACTTCTCTGAAGTGAAGGCCAATGTTGAGGGCCTCAGGCTCAGCAAGTTTGCTGATGACAGTAAGCTGGGAGCAATCACTGAATCCCCAAATGATGTTGACATCTTACAAACAGGCCTAAAAATGACAAACAACTGGTGCCAAAACCATTGCCTAAAAGTAAATGCTGAAAAATGCATAATCATGCATTTTGGTAATCAGATATCCCTGCAGATTATAATACTGATAGCACACCCCTAAAAGTAGACTCAGTGATGAGGAACCTAAGAACACAGATAGATAGTATCCTAAACTTTGATAACCAGGTAGCTACAGTAGTGAGGACATCATTCTTTGTGGCTCAACTTTTAAGTAAATACATGACATCAAGATCAAAGGAAGTTATAGTACCATTGTACTCTGCCCTCATGGGGCCCATAATCGAGTATGATACTCCCTTCTGCATGTACCTAACCAGGCACTTACACCAACTGGAGCAACCTCAGAGGTTTCTCACAAACAAATACAAACTGTAAGACAAATGTTTTATGCATACCGACTAAAGGCCCTATCCCTTTACTCCATCTCATATCGTTTATTGAGGGGGACTTATGCCTGACCTATAAGCCATTCTCTGATCCAGCCCTGATAAAAATGTTATATAGTTGCAAAAAAAAATTATACAAGGGTAATGCGTTCCATGGACCTGAACCTTATTTGTGACTCTAACAGAACTTGGTGGAGGGACAGAGTTGTAACCCAGCGGCTACCTCATGTCCATATGGAATAAACTTCCCATCTTCATAGAATAAAGCATGTCCCTCAATTTCTTCAAGAAGAATTTGGATAAATGGATGGGGAACTGTAAATTCACTACTGGGGTACTGCTCATGTCCATCATGGACAGAAGCAGTCTGTAAAATGACTCAGGGCTCCAATCATTCAATATCTGGGGAATCAAGATATAATATTGTCATATCCTGGGTATTATTGGCTAAGCTTGTAAGGGCTTTTGTGCCATTAACCTAGTAATCGCCTAAGAACTTATGAGCCTATGATTATAGTTAGTCAGTAATGCCAGACATTGGAGTTTCATCCTTCATATCCTTCAGTAAATCCATGGTCGTGCAAAAGCTGTTATACTCGTGACTTTGTAAGTTTGTAGCGGACTAATTAAAATCCATCCCTGATTTTGTCCCACTATTTGTTTTGGCTTTGTCATGATTTTTTGCTCTATACAGTTGAGAGATATACCTAAAGTTCCCTGTCTCTATCTCTTGTAAGTCATGAACTTAATAATCCCCAAGGTCTTCATTATATGTTAAAAGATACCGAAGTTAACTTCTTAGATAACACAGTGGTTTAATGTTGAGGTTTCTTGTAGCTAGGGTGCAGGGTTTTTTCAACTCTAACATTGGTGCATAGTTGTGGTGTAGAGGGCTAATGTCCTAGGTGGGAGGTTACAGGGTTGGAATCCCTTTTAGTGCCTTTAAGACATGCTACTTATGGTATCCCTGTTGGCTAGTGTTTCTCTGAACCATTTTTTTATTCAAGTATCCCTGGTGCCTAGTGTTTCCCCTGACCCAAGTGTTAAGAGTTATCCCTGGTGGCTAGTATCCCTCCCCCATCCCACATCTGTAGAATTATCTTTGAGGCTAGTGGTTCTCCTATCCAATGCTGCAGGCGTTGCTCATTAGTTTAGGGGTGTATGGAAGTATAACAGCCACCCCAACCCACAGACACACACATACACAGAAACACAGACACACACACATCTAACCTACCCATTCACTAACTCTCCTAATGTAGACATGCACACTCATCATATACACTCACACATGGAGCCCACACTCACGCATGTAGCCATTCTCATACACACACACCCTACCACCACCAGATCACTAAACTCCCCAGCACTTACCTCTACCATGATGGGTGAACACTACATTTTGATCATGTTCAGTACCACAAGCAGCCATGAGCAGCTGTGTTAAGTCACACTGCTGAGGGATTCTCTCTAGATGACTCATCTGCGTAAAAGAATTCCTGCAGGCCTTTCTGAGGGAGAGCACATCACTTAACTAATTAGCATATGTCTGTCCCCCAGAATACCTTATTAACATTTAGTATTGCCACAGATGCAACCCACTTTAGTACTGCTCGTCTTCAAGTTACAGCATCATGGTAGGGCTGTCTTTGAATTCAGAAAAAGTTACTGTGAGGTGTACACCTTGTTAAGACCTCACAGTAACCCTTCTGAATTCAGCCCTATAACCTCATTGACATCATGCATGTCAAGTGAAGAATGAATGAGTAGGTCATTGCAGTCCTGTTTCATACATTGTAATGGTCTTGATGATTTGACACCCATCGTTATCCCCATGAATGGAACAAATGGACTGTTATAGTATGTATACAGTATATAGCTCGGCCCTCAAAAATCTGATTCTGGCAGGAGATAGATAACCGAAAAACAGCAAGAAAATAAAAGTAAATATTTCATGAACAACTCCATGTTCTGCTTTCTTACATACCAGTCACTGGTGTACAACTGCATATGTACTGAATGGAATTATGTTTTAATAAGCACAAACAGGGATTTGAGAAAATTATGTTAGTTTTATAACAAAAAATAAAAAAAGTATTGAAACAAAGATTTGTATATTCTGAAGTGTTCAGATACTCATGATGTCCAAACTGTAGTCATGTTGGGTAATAATGGGTTACATTCACATACACAGCTGCATCAGTTTAACAGTTCATAGTTACAGGTTGAAACTCTTTATAAATACACATCTTAGTATTCATAGCACCCAGCGTCAGAGGTGCAGGCAACAATAGAAATAACCAATAACCTACAGTAAAATCATGAGAAGTAGTAGTCATGTCGAACATTTTAAGTTTCCTGGCCTCCAAGCAAAATGTGACTCGTTCTGACAACCTACACAGATCGTGACAGCATGTATTGAAAAACAGAACAGATTTACTGTACCAAAAGCTGACAACAGTGAAACATGAAAGATCAACCACAGAAGGTCAAAACACACAACGGCAAAAGCACTCAGACCAGTGAAATACCCCTCCCTTACCCCTTGCTAATTATGTATACCAACTGTGAGATTCTCTTATAGTGGACAAAGGGGAAAGACATTCCCCTTTGTGCTGCAATCTCATGCAATATGCTACAAGCTGTTTAGTGCTGCTAAAAAAGCTGGTAGTGCATAGACTCGATATTTTGTGTTTCGACCTTCTGAGGACGAGCTTTCATGTTTCAGCTATTGTCTGATGTAATGAATGTCTTCTATAAAAAACACACTTCTGGTTATGTGGTAGTGTGCTTCCATATGGAAACAAGTAGTGGTACCTTATGCATCAAGCAATGGTTGTCATACCTCTCAACCATACTGAATCCCTTGGTAAATTCTGGTTTTGAGGGCAAAATATTGGGCTGCTACGAATTCCCGAGTGGCCCCTTTAATTTCTGAATTTCCCAGTTTTTTTTTTTTATGTTTTTTTTTGAGGAATACATTATTATGTGTAGGGTGTGTGAGATGATGTCAGCTTCATGAGCCTGTCAGAATGTCTGAGACATTCATTATTTAATTTAACTTGCTGCAGATTGGTCTGCATGAAATTTAGGCAGTGTATTTTTCTTCCCCTGGTTTCAGGAAAGGCAAAAAAAACCCAGCGGCAATGATTTCTATGTGCGCTTGCTGCATTATTTATTGTTTTGTCTTATGTTTACTAGAATTGTGGTCTGCATTAATTGTCTTAGAAACAGCTTGGCTGTTAAGCAATGAAATGGAAGCAGTCTCTCTCTGTATTAAGCAATGAAAGTGCAGCAATCTCTCTGAGTTAAGTTGTCTGTGTGAAGCAATGAAATGGCAGCACCTCTCTGTATTAAACAGCAATCTGTCAGCATTAAGGTAGGTGTGTGTGAAGATATGAAACAACAGCACCTCTCTGTATTAGGCAGCAGTCTCTCTGTATTAGCTTGGTTTGTCTTATTTTAAGAGTCTTCTCAAATATTATCTCTGTTTGTCTTAGTTTGCCAGTCTTTTCAAAGGCAGCTCTGGTGTGTGGACTGCATTGTCTTAGAAACTGCTCAGCTATTAAGCAATGAAATGGCAGCACCTCTCTGCATTAAGCAGCAGTCTCTCTGTATTAAGTTGTGTGTGTGAAGCAATTTAAGCAATGAAAGGCAGCAGTTTGTCTCTATTAAGTTGTGTGTGAAGCAATGAAATAGCAGCAGTGCGCACCTCTCTGTATTAAGCAGCAGTCTTAAGGTAGGTGTGCATGTGTAACGGCTTGGCTATTAAGCAATGAATCTCTCTGTATTCACTCAGTTTGTCTTAGTTTGCCAGTCTTTTCAAAGGCAGCTCTGGTGTGTGGGCTGCGTTAATTGTCTTAGAAACTAGCTCTGGTGTGTGGACTGCATTAATTGTCTTAGAAACAGCTCGGGAGCAGTCTCTCTGTATTAAGCAATGAAACAGCAGCAGTTTTTCTGTATTAAGCAATGAAATGGCAGCAGCCTCTCTGTATTAAGTAATGAAACAACAACAGTCCTTCTGTATTACGTTGTGTGTGTGTGTGTGTGTGTGTGTGTGTGTGTGTGTGTGTGTGTGTGTGTGTGTGTGTGTGTGTGTGTGTGTGTGAAGCAATGATGGCAGCACCACTCTGTATTAAGCAGCAGTCTTAAGGTAGATTGTGTGCGTGTGTATGTGTGTGAAATTCCCCATTTAGGTATAACTGGCAGGGTTACTCAGACTCAAACCCTGTACCTTAGGTGCAAAGATATAGAGTCTAAATTCCCTACTCATACCACCACCACGTGTAATTCAGGGAGTTAAGTCCATAGTTCTCAACTGTCTAAAGTTTTATAGAATGTCTGTTCCTCTTAAAATTTGTGGTTTTCTGGCAAATAAGTGAGAACTGAATTCACTAAATAATGACAACCATTTAAGTTTCAGTCTATGTGTCTATCAGGAAATGCATGGTAACATAAACATTTTATTCTAGCAACTTTTCTAAGATTATACAAGCAATGTTTAAAATGTGTTCCGGGTTTTGGGCCTTTGTCCCCCCCATCCACAATAAATTTTGGCTTTTTCCAGATTTCTTGTGCTGCATAGGTCTTCAGGGGGAGAGAAGTTTAGTACTGCTTATGCCAAGTTTGTTTGTGTTGTTAGTAGCACAAAGGGTAGAATACTTGCCCTTGAGGCAAAAAGCTGTTGGGTCTACTCCTACAGTATGTAGATGGATTGTTGTACTTTAAAGGGGATGGATGCTTCAGTCCTGTGAATGTCCTCTTTGGTGGAGACACCTAGTAACTATGAACCTGTTATCAGTTTGCCATCATTTCCTATTGCAATATTACTAGCTTATCATTTTTTTAAAATATAACAGAGGCAATTTATTCCTCAAGGGCAACAGGCACGTTATTTGTAGATTAAACAATGAAATGTAAAGTTGTTTGTTAGCAGAAACATCTTCATTAGTTACAGATCTTTTTAATGTGGAATTATTTAGATGACTTTTACTTCTACAGAGATTGTGCATATTTACTGATACTGGTGGACTACAGAAGGTTGAGTAGACTTTTATGATGGAATTGTTATGAAGTGGGCAGTTTTGTCATTATTGACTCATGCGTTTTGTTTCATTGCTTACTGGAAAAAATGTTCAACTTCAAAATAATAAATTTAAAATGCACTCTAACAAGTGTGCTGTATTATACAAGGAATATAATAATCAAGAAGGTGTATCAAAGAACACATGTATGTTTTGTGTGCAAAGGGCATATGATCTGAAAACAGACTAAAGGTAGCCTTTATCCGCCACTGGTCAAATGTATTTTCTTTGAATGTGGGTTTCAATGCTGTTCCAATGAATGTGAGTTTTAAGGGCAGATAAGTTTTGATGCTAAGTCTATTTTCATTGTGAGACTGTATTGCTTTGTTTAGCAGATGTCTATTAGTGTTTATGCTATAAAATGTAAAATAAAAGTTTTAAATGAAATCCAAATAATCATTTCAGAAGTAAAGCAGTATGCACTTTACAGTGTTTATGATAAGTGGGCTGAAATAGCCAAGTAATGGGACATTGGAATAGCTGCAGGGGGAGGGCTGTGTATGGGGGGGGTCCCATTCCACCATGATTTTGTGAGGGGGAGAAGGGCGGCAAACTCAAAGATAGCCTTGGGAGGCACAAACTAGCTATACACCACCGATCAGTAGGAGATGGAGAATAACTTTTGGACGCCCTAGCAAATTATAATATTCTTTTGCTAAGATTAGAATATTGCCTACAATTAAATGCCCTACTTTTACCACAAAACCCATATTGCAAGTCACCAAAAACAAAATCCTAAGATTCACCATCTTCTCTCTTCCCAGTGAACATGATTGCTACACATTTAAAAAATGGTTACCATTTACTACAGGGTCTGGAGGCATATTTTGATTGTCTGTTCTTCAGTTTGTGTTTGAAAGTTGGTATCCCACAATTCCAGTGGAGTGGATGGGGTTACATAATTATGTATGTAAATGTTATGTTAATAAACACACAGATTTGTACCTATTTTTCATGGGCCTTTGTCCAGATTTTTGATGTTTCCAGGTTGAGAGGTATGGTGGTTGTGCATTTCTCCATGAACATCTGCAATATTTTTTAATTCATACAGTAAACAGGTAAGTGTAGTGCTGTAGTGGATCTTTTTTATTCATTACTAGAGGTTAAAGGTCAGTGAACATTCACAATATCACCAGGGCATCAAAAAAGTTTTGTAACTTTCTGCTAGCACATAGTACAAAGAACTCCGAACATCTGCATTTATCCATGTAAGTCCAAAACTGCTGAAAAAATGTGATTCTGCCATACCAAACAAATGGAAAAGAAACTGTTTGTTAGGGTGCAATGAATATATAATAAGGGGAATATAGAGTATTTCCACCCTAATTCCAACCCTTCATAAGAATAAAATGAAGTACAGTAACAGATAATAATGAAAAGGAGTAGATTTATTCAGCCCCATGATGTGGCAAGGGGTAAATTCTTGCTGATAGACCAGGGGCACAGAAGGGTGCAGCTTTGATTGCCATCTAGACTTCCTGGCAGAGACTGACAACATGGGCATTCAAGGAACTGATGAAAGAAGCTGACTGCGAGTTGCCTATGCCTGCTTACCCATCTTGTGGGTTGAAAGACCATCTGTCTCATGGCAGTGCTGGAATTTGCTAGAAAAAAATCATGTATGGCATGCAGTATATTTGCTGCTGACATAAGTATGGCTCAGCCAAGTCATGTGGCATTCTTTATGAAGCAGTGACAAAAATGAGCATGCTCACTGGAAAAAAGACATGGCATACCCTTATATCTGTAACCATACACATTAGCCACTGGGGAAAGTTCGTTTCACAAAAAAAAAGAAATTACTTCTTTGATGCCAGCCCTACTGTGACTGTCTCTTGAACTAGTGATTGAATAAAATAAACAAGATCAAAAGATGGGAGACACAAAAAGGCATTAAACGCATTCAACTCTGTCAAAAGGTGACTAACTGACAATAACTTGTACTCAGTCCCCCCAAAAAACAAAACTTCTCTTATTTCTCTCAAAATCTCATTCTCATCTTAAATCTTCTTTCATCATCTCATCCATTGACAGGACTGTAATAAGCATAGAAAAACAAACAAAGCTCCTGGGCCTTATCATTGATGATTAACTAAAATGTGATCTACACATCCAAAATTGCTCTAAAATCCCTAAACTGGCTTGAACTCCTGCACCAGCTTCTCCAATCTCAACTGCCCCTCAATCTCTCCATTGTTAACAAACCTACCTCCTGCCCTGTCATCTCATCTCCCCATTCTCTCCAGAGCTCAGACCATTTCCTCTTGGAAATGTATAGGCCCAAAAGAATAATTGGCCAATACCTATATAGTTAGTCTGTTGCCTTGGCCCAGAACAAACTTCCTCTAACCATCAGAACTATATCTAATGCCCTCAACTTCAAAAAGGCATCAAAAGAGATTCTGCTGAACTCTTAGCTCTGCTCCTGCTAAAACCTGACCTAATTCTCTCATCCCCTGCATGGTCCCCTCACTTCTCATTGCTCCCATGATAATTCACCATCTGGTTTCCCCCTCTTACACCCCCTTATATTTCTTTCTAATGCCTACCTTTCTGTGTTCCCATTCATCCCACACCTGATGTGACTATCATTTTCACCCCTTCCCCTAATTCATGAAGCTAATTAGTTGTTTCTTTCCATTACCCTGATTCTTCTAATCCACATGCCCATCATAGTTACATTCCTTCACGGTACACTGGCAAATACTCTAGCTATTCCTTTACTGATTTTCTATTCCTCCTATATACCTCTTTCCCCAACTCTTTACTTTGTAGTATCTCATTTCATGTTTCCTATACTTCTGGGTTTGAAGACTGTTTTATTGTGTACTGTATTTTGAGATTTTTTATGTATCTATACTTACTACTGTATATCTTTTATACCCATGTACTTTATTGCTTGCAGACTGACTTATTTTGTACTGTATCTTTAAGACTTTATGTATCTATAGTTACTTGTATTTGGCATTTGTTATATGTATGATGTTTTTTTGTACTTTTGTGTTACTTCTGCTTTAATAGTTGATCTGTGTGGAGCTTTTCTCCCCAGGCCTTGCTGAAAAGGAGCATATGCTGAGTTGGACATACCCAATTAACAAATATCAAAATAAAATAAATAAAATAAAATGTTTTAAATACAATATAATAATGCTTCCACCTGATGGAAATGCAGAGCAACATTTACAGTGAAAATTAGGTATATGACATGTCAGTCACCTATCTACATGGCACAGTCATGTAGCATGTGTCATTACTCCAATATTGGACGTTATTAAGTGGGCTTGTGCTGCTGTTCAGAAAAGAACTATAAACTGAGTTTTGTGGATTGTTTCCATTAAGGGTGGGGAGCAGAGAGGGGGACTTATATTGTTGCTGACTGCAGCAACTTTGTAAAGTGTGTCATGTATATCAGTTCAGAATCATAAAGGCAACTGATAGCAACATTTCATTTCTGCGGTTTGCATCCATAAGGATGAAATTCTTAGTTGACAGCATATCTTTATCCATTGTAAAATAATGAGTTTGAAGCTGAAATCCTCTAGACAACCTTATTAATGCAGCATAAAGACTCTGAAAAGTGTGTGTGTGTGTGTGTGTGTGTGTGTGTGTGTGTGTGTGTGTGTGTGTGTGTGTGTGTGTGTGTGTGTGGGCGTGTGTGTGCATGTGTGTTGTGTATATTATTGTATATATATTCCACACTTCAGATTTTAAACAAGTAAATTCACTCATCCCTGACACTAATTAAAAGTAATCGGAGTTTTGCCTTTTCCCTTTGTCATCAAAATTTGTCAGTTGAGTATTTTCAGTTCATCTAATAACTTCACTGCTATGTTATTTTTAGACACCACAGTGCCTAGATTTAGTCAGCCATCTCTATTAAAGAAAATACTTTGAAAGTGATACAGACAACCTGCCTACTCACATCAAGTATCACAAAGGGACCATTTTTATTGTGCTTCTTCTTTGGCAATATACTTTTTATTGAGAAGCTATTCTTTGCATTACTTGACAAGCCATATTGTATACAAATGCTGTAACAGACTCTGTAATACTACATATTTCAGCTTAACATTTCTTTTAGCAACAAGGCAAAATGTGGTACAGATTTTCATTCTATCCTTATATAATCAAAGTACAGCTTTTGGGTATGAGGCATAGCAAAGTGACATTACAAATGCTAGCAATATTATTATAACATTGTAATGCTCTACACATTCTTTCCTGAATTACTTCACTGACATAGTTGTAAAAGTTCTGCATTAAAATTAACAAAATAAAGAAGAAAGTATTTGAAAATGACAAAAAAGCAGACTTCCAATTTAAATAATTCTAGTATGATGCTGAATAAAAAAAATATAGTTCATAGGTTCATAGGTGTGTACTAAGCTAATGGCCCTGGAGCCTTTACAAGCCTAGCCCCAAAAAATTGCCCAGGCACCGTGGCACCTGATGTTAGTTTACAGTGCCTCTATCCAGTAGGGCAACTGGAATGATCCCTGGAGTGAATTTTCTGTTACCCATCCACTCGTCAAGATTTCTCTTGAAGAGGGTCGGTGAGGTGCTCTGCTTGACATGAATGGGAAGCTTATTTCAGAGTATGTGCAGTCTTTGGGAGATGAACCTGTCCCTCCAGCATGTTCTGTTAATTGTGGAAATGAGGTTCTGATCTCTGGAGTGTATGGCACTGGGAGATTGGGATTTCTTTAGGTGTAGCATTTCAGGTAGGGCTGGGTCGGACATGGCTTTGTAAGTCAAGCAGAGATCACCTCTAAGTAGGCGATAAGAGACTGAGAACAGCTGAAGTTTCTTGAGTCTGTCCATGTAAGATGTGTGTTTAAGGTCTAGGAGACTTTTTGTGAGGTACTTTTGTGGCCTCTCCAGCTGTTGTAGGTGTCTGGTCAGGTACATGCCATACGGGGTGTTATATTCGATGACTGGTCTAATGAGGGGTGATGACTTCTTTCTTCCTGGATGCAAAACCTTTGGTTATAAGATGTGCCACGTATAAAGACTTTCTGACCACAGTGGTAATGTGGTGGTCAAAGGTGAGGTGGCTGTCGACCTGGGTGCCCACATCTCTTATGGCCCCTTCAGTGTTTAGTGGGCTGCCATCAACATGGTAATTCATGGGAACTGAGTTTTTTCCAAAGGGGATGATTGCATCCTTGTTGCACAAGGTTTAAATATCATCCCTGGGTTGCTTAACAGTCATGTAGGCACTGCACTAGGCCTACACATTTTAAAAATGTTAGTGGGATGAGCAGCAACATAATGGAATATGCATGCTGCTTATTGTGCATACACATTTGCAAGCACATTTTCTTGGCCTGCAATAGTGTTTGCAGCCATGAAGAGGTGCTTGCAATGACGAGCACAGAATGCATATAGACAATGGTCACATATGAGGATGCACTGTAGATCAGAGATATTAAGGGCAAGTGCAGGGAAAGAATACAGAAGCAGGAGAACTAAAATGGGGGAATTGGTACACTAAATCGTGTTATACTGAATAAATAATTAATGTTAAAGGGGAAACGTTTAAAGTATATACAACAGATAAATGTGACAAAGTGTGTAAGAAGCCTTTCTGACATAAATTCTAAAATACTGATGTAATGATAATTAATACTAATAACAATACTACAGTTATGCACATAAATAAAAATGGGCATGTTAATAAAGGATGTGATATGGATATAAGGGCGCAGTGTAACAAAGGGGCATGAAATGTGATATACTCGTTAATTAAATGTTGAGTTAAGATGATTAACAAGGAGAGACGATACATTATGGTATGAATGCATAGACTGCAGTTATTCCATATGAGATGTATATACAAGGAATTTATGTATGCAAGCCAAGACCACTGCTGTGTTCCCCACCTCAGCATGTATACATAAGAACAAAACGATGTTACAGCTGTAATATCAGGTACTTCAGAAAATGGACATGTTTTTGCAAAGAAATGAAAGTGGCACCAGTCGGAAAGGAGTTCATCACCTAAATGTATGCAATGCGCAAGCAAGTGTTGTGATGTAAATGCTAAAGGCTAATCTAATAATGCACAACATACATAAGTGACAAATGACAAGACAGATTGAATAATATGTCATGAGTCCGGTTTTTCCACTGTTGTTTGCAAACATCTCCCGCATCTTAATACTGGGCATTCTCACATGGAATTACAAGGAACAGTAACCTAACAGCAATTCAACAGCAGCAACAGGTTAGAAATCATTGCAAAAGAGGACTGATCACAGTTTCTGATGGTCTGGCAGCGTGCCGTACAGTGAGGAATGTTTATAGAATCCCTCATCTGCTATTATGTTGCATAGGGTGAAGAAAACAATTGCAAAAATAAGAACATGTCCAGATGAAGACATGCAATACAGAGCATAAATGTGTTGTAATTAGGTAATTCATGTGAGTAATGAATTACATAAAAAACATTTATATCATGTTATTTTCAAACATATCCCAGGACAGATATCAGAGAGATGTATAACAATCACAATTACCATAGAAATACTCATATTGGTTATGTCACGAGGAACACCCTTGAAGGGCTTACAACACTTTTCTATCATATAAGGTGTATGGATGTCCTACCTTGTAGGACAAGGCCTGAAAAAAGGGGGACCTCTGAGTGTGCCATGAGTATTGTCTGTGTGTAAAACAGACAAATGTTATCAGGGTTAAAGAATCTGCCTATTAAACAAGGCTCTCTGCAGACCTCTGTATTGACTGCATGTGCCACATAAGATGGCAATGGAGGCTGTAACAAATAAGTGAATTCAATGAGTGCCTTAAGACAGGAGTTGCAAATATAATATAATATGAACAATTAAATGTAGTCAGACTATTGGAAAGGAGGTACACATTGCTGTCTCACAACAATATCAAAGCTTCTTTGACAAGGAAGCTGTTTCTATCATGCAGGACACACACTGTCCCAGACATGAGCCACAGTCTATCTGTGTAGATATGTTATACAAGCCAGTACTCAATGCACATGCCATAGGAACACTCACAGCACCACATGCACTGAATAGCCATTTCACGGTCATGCAGTCACAACCTATGATCATATAGCATTGTTCATAAAAAAAAAATAGATAATAACTAGACACAATGGTGTTTATGTAAAGTCAGTACAGTCATATAATGTCATCCTTTCAGGATTTGAACAGCAAGTTATGTGAGTCTACTGATTAATGAATGTGGATCAACCACAAGTACCACGGCGGAAGCCTTAACACTACTGTGACACCCCACCTATGCCAACATATTGCATCAGATGTATGTGCTATAAACACTCTCTTTGAGATAAACTGGCTGGTGGAGGCCTCTCCCACTCTAAATGTACACATTTTTACTGTGGTGGACACCATCCATGCATTACAGTATAAGGCCACACAATGCTAACAGGCACTGAATGTGGATGTTCGACACATAACGTTTGACAGCCGAAAACACATGATACTGTACAGAGTGAGTGCACCATAGTAGAAGTCTCACTGCAATTATGAGATATATCAGCATGTGAAGGCGTTACATTATCTTATTGCTGTGAGGGATATATGTGTCTGTAATTGCTGTGCTAAGTCAACAACATACAGAATGCCATCTTATTCCCTCATGTCAGAGAATAACATTTCCTACATATGTTATGTAAGGAAAATGTAATCACGTTATCATTACTCCAATAAAAGCATTTCTATGTGGCAAATTATCATAGCTTTTTGTATGAGGGATCAACATCTATACGTGTATACAGAAAATGTGTTTGACAACAGTGTTAGCAGCATGGACAGTCACAATAAAACTGGCACAATGTAGTCTGAGCAGTAATGGCTAGATTTGAACTAACTACCTAAGATCACAAGCTAAAAATTAGGATCTGAATTGTAAGTGACACATGACATGTTGAGATATAAATGGAACAGTCCACATTTCAATGGCTGGCATCACCAGTGTTTATTAGTGGGATGTTTATACTAAAAAGTGGGCAAAGTTCACAACAACACTTTATAATGATACATCATATATACATTTGAAGACTTGTATACACATTATGTGGGTGAAAGACACACTCACAGATGGCCTCAAACATCCCACATGTGTAGTTACACAATGTACAAAGTGCAATATCAAAGTCTATCAAAGTCATGCAACATAGGAAAATTCACATGCCAAATGTGACACACTGCAGGTATGTTTGCACTATGTAATCACTGTGTGGCCAAAAAGGTATTTTCCCTCTGAATGCTAGGATTTGCTAGTGTCACAGAGTGCTACTTTAATTCAGTCTCATAATTAGAAGTATATATATAAAGGTGGCTATGTGATGACTAATAGTATATGTCAGTAATCATTGTCACACTATTAAAGCAATGATCAAATTGAACCACCTGCCTATACACCTACACCATTTATATATTTCATTATCAGCAGCCATCATCACAGGAAAACACTCTGTACAGGTGAGCTAAATGACATCTATGAAAGGATGACATCAGTGGACTCAGACTACCTACCTACCCACTTATACCATCTATACAGCACATCAGCAGCCCAGACCACAGGGGAACACTGAGTACAAGTGAGCCATACAGAATCTAGGAAGTGATGACATCAAGGGACTCAGACCACCTACCTACTCACTTACACCACCTATACAGCATATTATCAGCAGCACAGTGAACAGGAGAACACTGAGTGCAAGTGAGCCATACAGCATCTATGAAGGGATGACATCAGCGAACTCAAACTACTTGCCTACCCACTTACAGCATCTATGCAGCACATTACCAGCAGCCCATACCACAGGAGAACACTGAGTACAAGTGAGCCATACAGCATCTATGAAAGGATGACATCAGCGGACTCAAACTACCTGCCTACCCACGTACACCATCTATGCAGCACATTACCAGCAGCCCACACCACAGGAGAACACTGAGTACAAGTGAGACATACAGCATCTAGGAAGGGATGACATTAGCAGTGAAGTACCGAGGAGATTTGTCAGGTAAAATGAGTTTTACATACATCTGGGGTTTGTAAAGGGTGTCACTGCAAATGTGTGTAAAACAATCCTGAATTAATTTGCAGTCACACTTGTAGAAGTTACGCACTGTATGCTTAACTTGCTGTATTCAAACCCACTACCTGTGTATATACACATTCTACAGAATAGTGTAAAACATGCAAGCATCACAGGAGAAGTTTGACATATAAATAGTGACAGTTCATGTGCAAAAGAATGATTTCATCAGTGTGTGGTACCTGGGTTGTAAGCAGACAATAGAATTTTGCAATCATGTGCTATTATTGCTGTCCCACAAAATGCCTGCCATTTGCAAACTTTCTCCCTCTACCCCATTTAATAAATGTCTGTATCACTTTCCCTCTAAAAACATTAAATGGATATTTTTTCAGTCTATGACACTGTTATTGGAAGCATTACTTTATGCAATTTTGGACGAAGTATGTCCTAAAAATGCTATAATTTCTTTAAGTAATGTATAGAAAATTGTAGTCTGTGGAGTACAAACAGTATACATAGTTACACATTTATGTTGCAAAGGAGTTAAGGATGTGAAAAAGTGGGATTAGGGGATAGTGGAGTCATACAGCAATTTAAAACATTTATTCAGAGTAGAAGTCCATTGAGCACATGTTCCCATAACTGTAAACCTTCCCACTCACACACATGCACATGTTCTCTACATTGAACAATGAACATCCTATGTATTAAGTTACACAATGTAGAAAGCACTGTATTAGTTGCAAGAGCCACAGGAAACATCTGACTATTAAGGGTAGACAGTGCGCTTTCTTCAGAATGACCTTATTAGAGTGTGTCATAGAGGATGTTTCAGTCACAAATTAGGATAAGGGAGGTGTGTGCACATTTAAATGCATTATTTTCAAGGGAAGTGGATATCATAACAAGCATCTCACACACACACACACACACACACACACGCACACGCACACACACACACACACACGCACACACACACGCACGCACACACACACACGCACACACACACACACACACACACACACACACACACACACACACACACACACACACACACACACACACACGCACACACGCACACACACACATTTTCCAGGTCACGTATCAAACCTATTACCTATCTACTTACACAAATGAAGAAAGCACTGTGTTAGTTGCCAGTGGTACTGGAAAAGTCTGACTCTGAAGGGTAGACAGTGCAGTTTTCTCAGGAAGGTCTCATCAGTATGTTTCACAGAGGATGCTTCATTGAAAAGTGGGATAAGGATCAGTTGAATATTTTCTTCTCATGGGAAGTGAATACAGCACTGACCGTTACATAGTCTTACACACAAAAGTCTTCCATATTGGGTTTTGAACCTCCCACTTATCTAATTACATAATCTAAAGAGTACTATATTAGAAGCAAGAACCACAGGACAAGAGTCTGACTCTTAAGAGTAGACAGTGCACTTTTGTCAGGATGACCTCATCAGTGTCTTTCATGCAGGATGTTTCATCCAAAAGTGTGTAAGGGAGCATTGTGAACAGTTAAATGCATTCTTCTTGAGGGAACTGGACACAGCACCAACTGTTACACACAGTCTCACACAAGTCTTCCATATTGGGCTTTGAATCTCCTATCTGTCTAACTACAGAATCTAGAGAGCACTGTATTAGTTGCAAGTGACACAGATGAAGTCTGGCTGTTCAGGGTACAGAGTGCACTTTTGTCAGGAGGACCCAATCAGTGTGCTTCACAAAAGATGTTTCATCCAAAAGTGGAATAAGGGAGTAGGGTGAACAGTTAAATTCAGTCTTCTCATGGGAAATGGATATAGCAACACTTGTTACACACAGTCTCACATACATACAAGGTTCCCATTTTGGGCCTCGGACCTCCTAGGTCTTTAGTTAAACAATCTATAAAGCACTGTTTTAGTCATGTGCACCACAGGAGAAGACTGACAGTAACAATGTGAAATAGGACATATGATTTTTTTAATTCACTGTTTGGAAGAAATGGTACTGTGCATCTTAGGTTGTGCAACAAGTGCATATGTTTGCACAGGAAAATGTCACTTCACTATGGTTATCACATGTAATGACATAGTTCTCTATGCCCTAAGGGGCATTAACATGTTTCATATTGTGGGATGACATGCATATTAACTCTTGTACACAAGTGGATTATGAATCATACATTCCTGGAACTTCATGTCTGGATGATTGCACACTTGTATTGTCTCATAATTGCACTTTGTGCATTGGTAAGACAAATATGCAAATCATACATAGGACAGTGCACTGTAGAATAACAGTGATGGATTATGTGAGAATAGGTTAAACTGACTTTTAACATGGCTGCAAGTGTAAACACTGTAGAGCAGACATACATTAAATTACTGTACCGAGTCAACATCTTTCTGAAATCAGGATCACTTGTTGACAAAACTAATACTAACATACAAACAGTGTGCATCCTAAAATGATAATTTGATTTTCTTTTATTATTTTGCTATTTCAGCACAGCTCTACTAAGCTAAATTGTGCTGCTGATAGCAAAGTACTAACGCATGTGTAATCATATCTTGAAGTGCTGTATTTTGAATGGAAAATAGCAGTAATCTATGTTGCTCTGTGATGACTTTCATGCAGAGATCTGTAGAACAGGCTTCAGAATAGGTAGCAGACATATTAATATAGCAGCAGGATAATTGTCCATCAAATCCAAGTGACGCCTCCAGGTGCATCTGCAGTTAACTCCTACTGATGCCTCTAGATGTCAAATATTGCTTGCTCATATTTGCATGAATAATTCCAAAACATGCTATGTACAAGGTTTTAAAAGATTTTTTTTTACTCAGAAAGTTTTTATTTTCAAGTAATGATATATAATTCCATAACATTTTGTAAATTACATTTTGCATACATTGATAATAGTTTTGGTTGTAAATAAGTTATATTAGTTATAACAATCTGTTCATCAGAGAATATCAGTTCATTGATGTAAAGTATCAAGCAATGACAATTTTTTTTCCATGGATTGTTAACCAATGTTCTTGGAAAAATCCTTAGCTCTTTAATTTCCATTTCCATCAAAATTGAGCTCTTCAGAAGAGTGTAGAAATCTGCCAGAGTTGGTGATATGTTTGAGTTCCATCTTCTGATTATACATTTCCTTGAAATTGCAATTATTGCCGATAACAAATACATATTTGTTGTTTTGTTCAGTTGCGGACCTTTGTCACATTCAAAAGGATCAGTGCTTTAGATAAGATAAAGGAATCATTAAACAAAGCTTGTAAAAACGTATTAATTCCATTCCAGTATGGCTTAATTTTAGAACAATCATAAAAACTATTATTCCAATCTGCTCTATGTGTATGTTCACATCTTCAACATATTCCATTTGTGGAGGATCTGAACTTAGAAATTTTATCTGGGGTTAAAAAAAGCTCTGTGTATATATTTCCAATTAAAGATTTTATAATATTGTTTGTGGGAAGTGTATTTAACTGATAACAAAATGTTTACTTTAGTTTCTTCATTTATTTGTAATGAATAACCCTTTGAGATGTATTGCCAGTAAGAAGCTTTGGGTGTTGTTTTATAGATTATTAGTTCTTTATATAAGTAGGATATACTATTTCCATTGTTAAGGTCATTATATATAATTCCATATAAGTGATTTATGAGTTAAGGTATAGTTTTACAAGAAGAATTGTTAATTATTCTGCATAGATCTTGGGGATACATTAAAATGCTTTGTAGAGTCAGCCAATCCTGTGATTGAATTTTTATAAGTTGTTTTTATTTTTTGTATGTCTAAAGGTTTTAACTCTTTAATGCATTGTAATCAACAATAAAGCTTATTTTGTTCCTATGAAGTGATTACTTCTCTATATATTTTATGTGGATAGTCTGTTGTTATGGTAAATGGTACTAAGAAGTTAATCTAAAGATTTAAGTCCATATTAGCATTTATGAGTTTCCTAAATGAGTTGATGTTGTAATTAATCAAACGTATTTTAGTAGGTTTTGCTATATTGTATTGCATGCAAATATTTAGTAGGTACCAAGGCTTATTAATTTTATCTAATAATGAAAACTTGTTTAGAAGGGTAAACTCATTTGTTGATATAACAGTTAGTAGTTCTTTCCAATTAACAAGGTGATATGGATTTATCTAGTCTATTACAGTTTTGGATATGGATGCCTTTATATATGTTTATATAACTGGAAAGTTTAATCCTTCTAGTTTCCATGGTCTAATATGATGCATTAGGGCAATCCTATTTATCTTAGGGAACCATAAGAATTTTAATAAAGATAAATTAATTTCTTTGAAAATACATTTTTCAGGAGTCGATTGAATAACTGTAGCCACATACAAAATCTTGGGTAGTAAAGCCATTTTTTTATTAATTGTAGTCTCTCTTCACTGGTTAGCAATACAAATTTTATTGTATTAATAATATTGTTGTAATTTATTGATGTTATCTATTTTAGATCTTTACTTAGCACTATTCCTAAATACTTTAGAGTAGATTCTTGTTTCCCTGTAATATGGTTTTCCTTAACCTGAACTTCTTTTTTTATTTAAGAATAAAAATTTAGATTTTGATCTATTAAAGTGAAGATATGAAATCAAATAAAATTTCTCAGTCACTGCATCCAACTCCTCTAAGGACTGTTTATAATTGAGTAAGGTTAGCAGTATGTCATCAGCAAAAAGAATTATTTTAGAATTATATCGATTATATACATCCACTCCTTCTATTTTTAGATTATTGTGTATTGTTTCACAAGTACTTCAATGGCTAGAGCAAAGAGAATAGGTGACAGAAGACAGCCTTGTTTGGTGCCTTTTATTATATGAACAGGTTCCAATGTGAAAAGGCCTAATTTCACATAGGCCAAATTGTTTATATATATATTTTTTAATAAGTGGATAAAACAATGGGGATAGTCGAATATAGTGCTAATATTCTAAATAGATAATCCCAATTTAGAGAGTCAAAGGCTTTTTCTATATCCAAACCTACTATAAGTGTCTCTCTATTTTCTTTATTTACATAATTTATAAGAGTGAGTATCCTTTTGATGTTATTGTGTGCATGTCTATTATATATAAATTCTGTTTGGTCATTATTATTTGTTTTAGATAATGGTATCTTGATTCTATTAGCTATAATTAACATGAATATCTTGTGATCATTATTCAGTAGTGATATGGGCCTATATGAAGTACATAAATTTGAAGTTTTATCCTCTTTTAGAATTGGGGTAATTAAAGAATATTTCCAAGAGGGTGGTATTATTGCATTTGATTGGACTTCTGTTAAAGTTTTATGGAGAAGGGAGATTATCTTTGAAGGGAAAAGTTTGTATAATTCCATAGTAATACCGTCTATTCCTGGTGCTTTGTTAGTCTGTCAATAATTTCTTATATGATATAGGCTTTTGTAATTCTGATTTTAATTCTTCTGGTATTTTTTTAATATCGATATAATTAATATTCAAGTTTAGTTGGTCAACATAAGAACTCTCTTTTTTAAAGTGTTCCATGTAGTGATGCCTGAATGCATCAAGAATATATCCTATATTGATACTGCTTTTCTTTTCATTTTTTGATAAATGTTATTAATGTTATTACCTTTGATTTGTATTTTGACTCTTGTGGATAAATTGTGTAGATATTTTGGAGAGGTGGCTAAAGAATTTACTTTTAATTTTTCTAAAGCTAAACTTGTTTTATGTGCTAATATTTCATTATATTTGAGGTTTTAAAATATTTCATCTTAAAACTTACACAATGGCAAACTCAGCTGCATTAATATTTCACCTCTGTCTAGTGCAGGTAAAGTGATATTAACTGTTGTTTTTATGATATTAATTTATATGGATATAATATTCACATTTTTCTAAATATTTCAACAATCAGGTAATATAGACAGAACTCCTTAGCCTCATATGAAAGCTCTCAGCTACATTAATAAAATGTTTCTAACAGTATGTGTGTAACTTGAATGGTTGCTGAGATATTGTAAGTTGTTTACAAAATATTATAATAGTTAACGTGTTTACTGTGACTTATACAATTCAGTTTAAGACCTAGAACCTAAAGAATACTACCACTATAAAAAATCATTTGTGCTGAAGGGTTTGCTATTTAAACATCTTTCAGTGAGGACATAATTTGATTCTGTCAAAAGGTTTAGGCTCTGCCCATTGGAAGTTACAGTGAAAACTTCCTGAGCTCCACTGGAGTGAATGAGTTAAGTAAAGCTGTAGCCATTTATATCCACAGGAGTCAGACAACACATCCTGAAACATTTTTTTCATATATCTATATTCAAACATTTACAGCTTGCCAGCAAAAACATTTATAGCTGAGTATTTGCAGTAGGTGGATTGGACACTCTAAATTGGCCCTAGGTGTGAGTGCGTGCATGTGTGTGCCTTCTGTGGAAGGTTGGGCACTGGACTGGTGACTTGACACTGTAAACTTCTACTGCCAATCATGAGCGGACAGATGATCCACTGTGGTGACCCCTAACCGGGAAAAAGTCAAAAGAAGAAGAAGATTGTCTAAGCACACCATGTAGGACGTCATAATTCTGATAGGTATACTATCTGACAGCAGATTTCAGAAAATGTGAATGTATGTAATCATCATCTTTACCCTATTGATCACTGTAATCTGTGCACCCAATTCTTCCGCTTGTTGAAAAGTACATTAAACTCACTAAACATAGCTTAGTACAGTGTTTCAAAGTGCAACAGAGGAGTGTATAGGAATGTTATAAAATCCCAAGATATTGCCATAAGCTGCGTACTTCCATTTAGCTTTAGTTGTATGTATTACCTGGCACCAGACATTGCACAAATGCAGAGATGGAAGATTGATGATACAGAATGGAGAAGATACATTGACAGTGTGACATGGAGGCAGGGATAAATTAGGTTATGACATAAGAAGGATAACAGTAACTCATAACAGTATGTGGCTAACAGGTACACATAAAATAGTCCACCAAAAACAGTAACACGTAGCTAATGGCTGGATTAAAACCCTTCAAATGATTCAACAATCTTTCTACATCTATGAGCATTAGCTCATCACACCTCAGATGTATTGCTACTTTACAGTATTAAAGTAACAAAACTGAAGCACAGTGATAGCATAATGAAGCAGAAGGGGTTAACAAAGAGAGAAAGAGACAGATGCAGACAGGAAAAGTAACATTATGTTTTGTGAGACATGTATTAACATCTGTATGATGTTTTAGTCGAACTTCTTAAATCATTATTAATCTATCATGCTTTGTACACTTAAGTGCTTGCTACAGGTACAAATAAGGTTTAAGAGCATGCGATAAACATGAATACCTAACCAGGATAAGGTCGGCTTACTAAATTGTTGAGGTTGCAATTTTGAAAATGATGCCTTGTGGCCCTATTCCAATGTTTTGCTATGGGAATATTTTATATAGAGAGAAATACAGACATTTGCAGTTAAATATATGATAAGAATACGGAATGTCATGAAGTAATAGATTTACATAAAGCTGTAATTGACCCCACGACACTATGCAAAACAATCAGACTACAAACAGGGTAATTATCACAACATACTACATGGGAAGTCCTACTTTAATACATGCAGCAGATCTGTTTCATTAACTGTTCCACAGAACTGCCTTTAGTCTGCCCTTACTCTGTATGCCCACAGTGTAGCAGATTTGCATGAAAGTAACCAGACTACTGAAGATTAATTGAAATCTTCAGCTTTTGCAATAAGAAGTTAAACAGCGTTCACTCTGTCAGCATTGCTGCTCTATGTGAATCTCCATGCAAATGCTGAGGACATAACGTGAAGGCTTTTCCCTGGGCCATTTCTGGCCAAGTGTGTGAATTTACTTTTTGACCAGATTAAACATGTAAAAAAGGGTGGATAACACAGTGGTGAAAATGGGGTTGGCAAGCAGAAGGTAGGACATAGAGGAAAGAATACAGGAATTTGCAGGAGGATTATGGGACAACACCATAGTTATTTACTATACTATGGTGTTGTCCTGCAACCCTCCTGAAAAATGGGGTTGGCAAGCAGAAGGTAGGACATAGAGGAAAGAGCACAGGAATTTGCAGGATGGTTGCAGGACAACACCACAGTTATCTACTTTTTCACAATTTAAATGTACGAGTGTACACACAATTTCATGATTTGCAGAATGACCCCAACAGTGATGAGTGACAACAACAGAATAATGTTTTGTGGCCAATTGGACCAAATCAATTATGCCAAGATGACAAACAGGTGAAGCAGAGTGCTATGTTTGGGATATAATTTTTTTGTGGGACAGGTGCCCACTTTTTTGGAGGGGAAGAGAGGAATGTTGGCTAAGATAATTAAGAATGAGTGGGTCAGGTAGGTAGGGTACATTAGGAAGCATGCACAAACATACAACACAGACAGGGATGGTGATGGAGACAAGCGGTTGGGGGACACCATGATTAGGGATAAGTAGGGGACACTGGAGGTCCAACTTGAGAACAATAAGAATGTAGTCCTCACCCTCAAAGCTGTCATCACTGTCTCCTGAAGCAGCTGCTTGGGTCAGTGCTGGACTTGCATTGTCTTTGTAATGTGATGCGGGACCTTTTCAACCCTGCCAATACATGCACCAAGGCCCCTCTGTGTTATGTGCTTCACCAGTCCTACTGGGTGACAAGATCTTCATCTCCACTACTACTGCTCCCTGAGGGTACTACTGCACCAGCAGTCAGGGCACAGTTGCCTGATGTAGTTGGAGCAGGTAGGGCAGGGGAAGTGGAGGCAACACTGAGAGGTTATGACACCAAAGTATTAGGTGTCTCTGTTGTCATCTGTGGAGGTGTGGGTTGGCCTTGTTGCAGTGGTCAGTATACCTCTCTGTGCTTTTGATAATTAATTTTTCTGCAGCAAGTTATGCAAAGAGTAGACTGTTAATAAATTAACCCCTCAAACAAAAAAATAAATAAATAAAAAGTATGGGAAAGAGAGGGGGAGGCAAACAAAAGAGATAATTAAATACATGACATGTCATAGTTCTGTATTTTGTAAATAAACTTGGTTTGGCAATACATAAACAATTGTAATGATTTACTACTGTATACCGTATGCATTATAAAATAAATACATCTCCTGCTATGATATAATAAACAATAGCCTTTATTTCCCTATGATGGATAATTTAATACTTCCTGACATAGTATTCCTGGTAATATTTTATAAATACTTATCCAGTAGTAACAAGTAATTGATACTTCTCAGTACTGAATCCACCCTCATTTAAACTAGTGTTCTCACTGCCTAATGCAAGCAGCAAGAGTTATTGAAATGAAGGCTAAGCTATGCCTGCTCAAGATGTTAGTGCTTGAGGGAATGAAAATAAAGTTCTGGTTCGAATCTGAGTCATACTTACCCTTTACCTCTCTGAGGTGAGTTAATCTCTCCTGTTGCATCTCATGGTTTGCAGCTGTATACTACAAAATGAAAATAAATATATATGAAAGCAGAATGAACACCTGTTTTGGCTGGCTAGACCATTAATGCCATATCATAGACAGGCTATGGGTCAGCATACTTACACAACTAGGGGATGTTCCAAGTCCTGAAGTCATCCTCCCATCAGCTTAGAAGGTCCTGGTAGAACTTCTTAAGGACACTGTAGTGGTGATGACACTGTTCCCCAGTGCGTGGAATACCTGTTGCATCAGAGATAGATTTGACTAAGCTATTGTAAGCCTCAGCCTTATAGTGAAACCAGATATAATGCCCTGCAACAGCCTATGGTTGTAGTACTTCACAATGAGTGTCACAAATATCCTAGACTCCTCAACAGCCTACATTTGTGCTTTAAGTTTAGCACCACTGTTTCCCTCATGAGCCATGTTTGCAAATGTTAAGTCAACAAAATATGTCTGAATTGGTGCCCAATGCACACCCTTGCCAATGCCATTTGCACAATTAAAAGCAGATGGATTTCTTGGCAGGCACATTGGTGCAACAGGACATTGAGCTTTTGCCATATACAATGCTCAGTGTTTTGACACAGGTTCCAGTGCTGAACAGTAGAATGCTTAATGGCATGGCTTTTAATCTTTGCAGATTGGAAGGAGAAAGATGATGAATTGTGGCATATTGTGATGCTGGAGCTTACACAATGTTAAAATATTATTGTACCAGCCAGGAATCGAATTCAAGGGATAAAGCATGAAAAATGTGAAACTTACTTTATTAACTGATATTGCTACAGGAGAACTACCTATCCAACATGGAAATTAGACATATGCTAATTTGAGAATGAATGGAGATACATTCAGAGAGGCCTGTACGTATGTGGTTTTAATTATTTCTGGGAATTCATTTCTATGTAAAAGTCAATATTTCTGTCTGTGACTATAACTCAGATGGATGCAACTGAATGTGCTGATTAATACAGGATGTTTTATGTTACATACTTCACAAAAATAACTGTTCTAAACATAAAGTTGGGATATGTGATGAGTCGAGGTGATTATTACAAAAGTATTGTGCCCATCATACATATGCAAGTTTATTTTTATATTAAATATTATCATTGCCATGTCTAGGTAATTGGATACACATTAGCTTGAGGTTATATGTGAAACATTGATATTTGATAATTAGAAAAGTTTAATTATGCAAAGATTACGGATAAATTGCTTGCAAGAAACAGTTTTAACATTACCATTTTTGTTTAGTGTTATAATTCTAATCAAAATGTTGTGAGAAATGAGCTTCTTACACACTTTGTAAAAGATGGATTTGAACACTGCTGTATTCTTTATCTACAGTCACTGCAACAGTCGTATGATAACTGAAGTTTCTATATTCTGTACATCCAAAGTGCTGTGGAACGTGCAACATTGCCAGGCATATTTGCACTGCTTAAGGCAGCCTAAACTAAATTTTAAATGTTTTCCTGATATGGTGAATTGTTTTGAGTACTGCCAAGCAAAGAACAAATGTAAATTAAAATGACAAAAAAAAAAAAAAAAAAAAAAAAAAAAAAAGTACATATTGTGATTGTATTGTGATCTCTAAACAGGATTCGAACAATGCTTCATGTGCCTTATTTCTCTCAATTTACATGATGTACACCTTGTGCCAGAGAGAGATGGATATGTGACTGATGGAATTTCTCCTTCCAGTACTGTCCACAGAGCTGAGGAAAATGCACCATTAACACGTGTTTGTGCTATCTATGTCAGCCTAAACTGAATGTTTCACTTTTATTCTAAGGTAGTGAACCATGTTTGCACACTGCCAAGTAGTGAGCAAATGCAAATTAAAATGACAAAAAAGGAAAGAAAGAAAATGACAATTTGTGAATAACTTCAATGGGATCTCTAAACAGGGTTCAAACAATGCTTCATGTGCCTTTTTTCTCTCAATTCACTTCAGTTACACCTTGTATCACAGGATTTGACATCTGCCAGGTACATTCTCTGACGTAAGTACTATCCATGTGGCAGAAGGCCACCCAACAATGCCAGGCTCTCTACCTCAGGCAAGCTAAACTAATTTTTTCACTTTTTTCCTTAGGCAGTGAACTATGTTTGTAAATTGTTGAGCAGACACCAAATGGAAAAGACATTAGAAAATATATGATAGAGAAAAAAACAGAAAGTAAATGAAATGCAGTGACTGGGTATATGTAGCATTGACCAGAGCAAGCAGTATGTTCATGTGAAACCTTCATCCTTCTCACATCTCCTAGCAACATCAGGCATATACTTTGTGAAACACGTTATCAGACTTGTAGTTAATGACAGATAATGTGAAAATGGACAAAGGATCACATGTTGTTAGCAATAGTGATAGTTACTTTTTAGACAATAGCACAATGGTATCACAAAATGTGATGAAATATGTATTCACACAACCCTCTGTAAAATCATCATTTTAAGTGGATTTGAACCATTTATCAGATGCACTTTAAGCTCTCTGTGCTTACACCTTGTGCCACAGGGAAAGTTACCTGTCAGGTGTATTTTCGTCCCTGAATACTATCCAGAGTGCTGATGGTCACCTAATGTTGCAGGGCTGGTTTGAGCTACATAATGCAGCCAAAACTAAATGTTTCACTTTTTTCCTCATGCAGTGAAAGCAAATTTTGCACTGCCAAGAGGCACATAAATGCAGACGGCAATACTTACCAGAAGCATTCCAACAGCTATTTAGGAATAACAACTTGAAGACACATGAAATGACTCACACTGTATATGTAGCATTTAGCTGCCTCAAATTTCACTGCCACAACAGTACTGTCATGTAATTGTTACACTAGCAGGACTTTAGCTAATGCCCTGGGAATGGAGAAGGGCACAGGGAACAGCAGAAATGCTTGCACTGATCACACAGCACACACAATCAAATGACTTATCTTTCGATTCAATACTGACTTTACTTGAGATTCTCACATCAACACATTCATACAACAAAATGAATTACAGGATTTAGTATGAACTTTGTCAGAATCATGATCTGGGAACAGGTTTTAATCCCTACATCATCTGTACCATCTCCATAAACTGTATACCTTTTCACATCATGCCACAGTGGTAGGAGTGTGACAACTTTAATTTCTTCACTCAGTACTGTTCAGACTGTGGTCAAAAGTACAACGATGCCAATCTGCATTCTGCTATTGATAGCAATCCAAATAACATTTATCAGTTTTAACCTTGGCCAGTGAAATTCAGTTCACTTCTATTGAATGCTACCAGTCAATGTAGCACAATGTCAAACGGGCACAAATGACACAAAGAAAAAAATAAAGATAAAAAAAAGGTAGATCAAACGCTTTAAATGTGCATTTCACATGTTTAAGCAACTTTGCTATTTTTCAACAGGGACCTGTACAGATTTGAACACTCAAACATAGGTATTGAGAACAATCATTTAAGGGTATTTCACATAGCTGACACAGATAAAGATAGCAAGGAGAAAAACAGTTTAGATGTAATGATAATGTGACATTGCTCTCACGTCAACTTGAAAGCGAAACAAATACAAGGTATGAAAGCTGCCCTTTCTCATTCGACAGCAAATGTCCGAATGATAATGGTAATGCAATTAGGGTACCCGTTCACTCGCATAATATTAAACAAAGACTGCGAACACACTGCAGACGTGTCCCTTTCTTTCTGTATGCTGCCTCTTTCCTCAATCTATGCTTCCTTAAAAGCAGGTCTGTCTCTGTTTTATTGTATATTTTATCTTTTCCGGTACTTAAAGTACTCCCTTGAATATGATCAGCATTTCTTACTAAAAGCAGTAACTGTGATCATTGAAGCCATCATTTCAATGTTTTGACTTTCACTCTTAAATCACTCAATGTACTTTCAGACTTTTTGTTAGGTATCTTCTGCCTAACACACCCTCAGTAGGTGTACATCAAGAGAGAAGACAGTGAGAGCTGATTGCTCTTGCAGTCAGAGTAATCATAGACACCTGCAAGCCATTAACAGGGAACAGTTTTCAATACTTGCATTTGCATTGATAGGGTGTGTGCATGTAATCATGTAAGACCTTACACTATGTTTGTATTCTCTACACTTAGTGTAGATTGTGGTACTCGGGAATGCTGATGATTTAACACCTTAGTTGCATACTCAGAACACACTGGGCTTACTCTGTATTATTTAAAAGTAACCATGCAGCTAATACACTTGTATCATACTTGAGAGTGTCTATTTATCTATTTTCTGCACTGCTGTATTGCTTTTAGTTTAGCATGAAAATGCGAATTGCACTGACTCTCTCATAACTTTTTTTTACAGTTTCCATACTTACCTTGTCATTAGTGCAGGTACCATTTGTGTCCTTGGGGGTTGTCCCTGTCTGATGCTATCAGAACACAGCAATTGCATGGTTAAGTAAAAGCTGTGTTTTTTGAAAGGCATTGATGTTCTTACTTGTATGTGTATGGGATCTTTGGCTTTGAGATAGGTCATGATTGTATGTGCTATCCTTTGCCTCTTAGCGAGAGCCAGGGCATACTGTGAACACCTGCGTCTGCCAGCACCATCTGTAGCTGGTGGATCTCCTCTCAGACTCCTCATCTGTACCTGCTACTGCCCCAGCCTGTGGTTCTTGAAACTGTAGTCCTGCCCCTTGCTGTCCTTGTTAAAGCTATTTACTGAGTATTACATTATATAACATGGTACAGACTGTAAGTATTTTGGCAGCGGTACCTGAGTCATACTGCAGTGCATCTCCTGATGTGTCTAGACAATGGAACCATGATTTCAGCAATCCAATCAGATGTTCTATGATATTCCTAATTAGAGCTTAATCCTCATATCCTGGCTCAGTGGGGTTGTATGGGTTTCTCATGAGTGTGAAGAGCCAGGGCTCCAGTGTATAACCTACATCCTTCACTATATACTCTTAAGGAATGTCACTCCTAGCAATCCTGGTACACAGCTCACAAGTGTGCCATATGTATGAGTCGTGGAAACTTCCTGGGTTACCTGCACAGAAATTGTAGATGATCTCCTGGGTATTACAGGCATCCTGACCGTTTGTAGACTGGAAACCTTTTCTGTTGATGAACCACCTTCCCTGTTCCTCAGGTGGGGTTGCATTTCTATATGTGTACAATCTATGGCCCCAAACACTTCAGGGAAGTGTGGTACTACAGAGAACTCTTGCATGGTTCTTGCTTTCTCCTATGAGGTTCGTGAGAAACAGATATGCTTGCTTGCATGTAGTAGCATTGCATTTAAAAACTGATGTAATATTCTACAGTCTGATGCCTATACACTTCTAGTATATCTCCCGTGGATCTCTGGAAAGTAACAGTAGCTGCTGTACATAATTCTAAACATATCTTTGTTTCAACTGGGTTGGGTTTTCCACAATTTCCCTATGGTCTGAGGTAGGGGTGACAGAGGTTGCATATTTTGTCCAGTGTTTCACTGTTCATTCTGTATCTCTCAACATTTCCTGTGTCATACAGACCATGATAAGTCAAACCGGGTCTAAACATCCTTCTTTTTCTTGCCTGAGGTGCAGCAGTGGCAGCATCAGCACCCTCATTTAAAGCCTGTTTCACATACAACATAATGATAGCAGCAGCAATCTCCAATATGTTTTTTTGTTCTAAATGCATTTGTTTCTATGTTCCAAAGAGTTTTGGTGTACAAGGCCAAAACTTACACTGAGTGTATATGATTGATTTATAGTTTCCTGAATAGCTCCACCATTTGGATTGGTCTGTATCTACATTTCATTATAAAATCATGTCATTATATGTGATAATGATTTTACATTGTGCTGTGCACACATATGCATTTGTTATGCGGCTTAGGATACACAGTACCGTCTCGGTGAAGCACTACTTTTTACAAATATTACAATAACAATTAAGTATTGTCCATCTTCTCCTGTGATGCTTACAACCAGTAGATTACTCTCTAGATTGTATAACTTAGATAGGTGGGAGGTTCAATATCCAACATAGAAGATTTTTGTGTGTGAGAATATGTGTATCACTTGGTGATGTATCCAGTTCCCCTGAGAATAATACATTTAACTGTTATTTATATCCTCTCTGAAACATACCAATGAGGTCATCCTGAGAAAAATGCAATCTCTCCCTTAAGTCTCAGACTTCTTTTGTGATGTTTATGACTAATAATGTGCTTTTCAGATTTTGCAATCTAGATAGGTAGAAGGTTCAATACTCAATACTGAAGACTTGTTTGAGAGAGAATGTGTGTGTCACTTGGTGGTGTATCCTCTTCTCCTGAGAATAATACATTTATCTGTTCTCAGAGCACCCTTATCCCTTTTTTATAGTAACATACTGTATGAAACATCCTGACAAGAGTGCAGTTTTTCCAGTATTTCCTCTTAGAAGTCAGATTTCTCCTGTGGCACTTGTGAGTAATGCAGTATTCTCTGTATTGTATAACCTAGACTGCTAGGAAGTATGACAGCTGTCATAGAAAATATGAGTGTGTGTGTGTGTGTGTGTGTGTGTGTGTGTGTGTGTGTGTGTGTGTGTGTGTGTGTGTGTGTGTGTGTGTGTGTGTGGAGGGGGGTGTTGCTTGCTGCTGTCTCCATTTCCATTAATGAGGGTGCATTTAAATGTGCACACGGCTCCTTTATACCAACTTTTATGGAAATATCCTGTATGAAATACACTGATGAGGTTGTCCTGACAAGAGTGCACACTCTTCCCTTAAGAATCAGATTTCTCCCATGGTACTTGTGAGTAATATAGTACTCTCTAGATTATGTAAACTAGAAAGATTGGAGGTTCAATACCCAACATGGTAGACTGGTGTGGGGGGAGTGTGTTGGTTTGTTTACAGTTAAGTGAACATGTGCTCTATCAACCTGTACTCTGAATATTTTTTTTAATCAAAGATGTCTACACCACCTCCTAAACCCACCTTTCACATCCCCAACTTCATTGCTACACAGGGGTGTAGCTATACATGCTGTTTGTAGTGTAATAATTACAATTTCCAATGCATTATGTAAATAAACTTTTCTTTTTTAGACAATACAGTGTCCACAAATTGGTAACTTAATGCCTCAAATAGTGTCATGGTTGAATGATAACCATTTAATGCTTTTAGAGGAAAAGTGATGCAGACATTGTTAAGTTGGGTGGGGGAAGAACATTTACATTCTTCAAATGGCAGATGTTTTGTGTGGCAGCAGTAAGAGCACATGATTACAGCATTACATTGTCTACCTACATTCTTGGTTCAACACACTGATGTGGTCATTGTTTTGCAGGCAAACTTTAGCTATTTAAATGTTTGACTTCTCCCCTGGTGCCTTCATGTCTTATACTCTATAATGAGGTCACTTGCATATATCCCATATCATCTTTTGCAAGAGGTTTTAAGGAATCACACAATTAATTTTTCTTGTAGTTTTTTACTGTGGAATAGAGTGTGTGTGCTGTGTCTTTAAGAAGTGTTTCAAGACCTGAACATGCATATAAATAGCAAGCAAGTGCAAGCTTCAGTGCCATTTTGAGAGTGCAGCCAGAGAGTGAGCATGTATGAGTGTAATAGCTAGTTTGTTTATAAGTTTATCTAAGTTAAAGTTATTAAGCCTCAATCTTGATGTGTTTGTACATAAAGCTGCTTGAACAGAATCCATGAAGACTCGTCTATTTTATCCTGACTAGACGAGTGACATGGTATCAGAACCGGGATTCCAGACACTGCTTTCCAGAGCTATGAGGTGAAGAGTTAACAGTGAAGGTAAACAAAGGCAAACTAGCATGAAAAAAGGGCCAGAAATGAACCAAATGTAATGAAAACTTGCACAAATGATTTATTCTAAAAAAAAAAAAAAAAAAAAAAAAGATAAAACAGAGCATTGCAAGGGCACAAACCACATTATTAAACAAGTGAGAGGCACAAAAGGTTTATTAATTAAACAAAGTGTTTAAAATTAAGGTATTTGATAAAGTGATTATCAGAAAAGCACATAAGGGGTTTGGAATTGCAAAACGAGCATGTTTAAAGCCAAATGGGCATGTTCGGAGTAAAACGAGCCCAAGAAAAGTACAACGGGCATGGAAAGAGATTAAATGAGCAAAACAACTATAATAAGGGAAAAAAGGCACATTAAGCATAAATAAAGCAAGTTGACTGCATGTTTTTTGGCAAAGTACTGTGTTTAGGCATAACTACTATTTTGCATTGTATTTAGGGCATAACTAGAGTTATTCAAAATATCTCAAAGTGTGTAAAAGTGTTTACAGTGTGTACTTATTACTGTGCATTTATTTCAAAGAATTTATTGTGTGCAAAGTGCAACTATTTCATAAAGTGCAGTCAAAATACAGCCATTTCGAAAGGTTTTTTGTGCTGGGTGTGTCTATTCGCAAAGTGCTTCCATTACAGAGTGTTTCTTGTACTGTAAAGAGTTATTTAGCAAAGCACCACCATTTTGGAAAAGTTTCAATGTACTGTGTACTGTTTATTCGCAAAGTGCAGTTACTTTGAAATGTTTCTTACTCTAAGCTTCTTCTGCCCAATTTATTCACACAGTGCAGTTTTTTTGAAATGTTTCTTACAATGATGATGTGACTTTTACAGTACAGTAATTTCAAGAGTATTACAGTGCTCAAAAGTCTTATTTCACAATCTTTCTTACACTGATAAGAGGTGATTTCTTATGGTACAGTGATATCAAGAGTATTACAGTGCCTGAGAGACTTATTTTGCAAGGTTCAGTTATTCAGATGCTTGTTGTGCTTTTGGGCATAGTTACAAGTACTGGCTTAAATTTCTGGCATATGTATACGTGTGTATGTTCATGCATACTTGCAAAAGCCTTCACTGGTATGTGTTAATATGGCAGATGGATTTTGATAAAGATGCATGCACCAGGCCATTCATTTTGCTAAATTTAGCTGGGTCAGAGGCCATTGAAAGAGAGTATTTATTTGTGTATCCACCAGCAGTATATGAGGCAGAAGGTGAAAACTGTCATATTGTTATATAGGCTGAATCAGGAGAAGACCCCCGAGTGTTTGAAGTGCAAATTCAGGGAAATGTGTAACCCCCAGACAAATATTACATTAGAGAGGCATTTGTTTTACACAAGAGATCAAAAACTAGGTGAAACTTTTGTAGCTTATATAACTGACCTGAGGAAAAAAAGCTAAAATGTGTCAGTCTGGTGACTTAAAAGATGAGTTAATAAAGGACAGGCTTGTGTATGGTATTAATAGTGCTGCAGTGAGAAAGATTTTGCTTCGTGACAGTGATTTAATGCGGAGCAAAGCTATTGAGATTCATCAAATCCATGAAGTTGCAAAAAGGCACACAAGTATGCTTGCAAGTGATAAGAGCATGGTTTCAGTAGGCTCCAGAGCAAATGTAGACAGCCTGCAACATGTGTCTAGCAGAAGCAGGCCTAAGCACATGGCAGTTACAGCCCCTGTAGGTTTACCTGGGAAGTCCTGCAGTTTTCCAGCAAGTTTTAGAAAAGGACTTGCTCAGTGCAGTACAAGGGCAAGTCAGCAAAAACCCAAATCCAGCTTTATTGTTAACTGTCACAATTGTGGTGGCAATTATGAGTCTAAAAGAGAGAAAAGCTTAGCATCTGGTCAGCAATGCCACAAGTGAAAAAAATTGAACCATTTTCAAAAGTTTTACAACTCAAGTAAACCTCATAGTTATAAATAAGGGTCACTTAAAAAGCAAGTTGATGATATAGAGAGCTGCAATTCTACTTTCTATGTAGATGGTGTATCAGTAATTGGTAAAAAGGTTGATGCAGTGAATTTGTTGGCAAAGAATAAAGTGTTTTATACTGTCCAGATGAATGGTAAATCTACCAAGCTCAAAGTAGACACTGGTTCAATGTGTAATGTTATGTCAGCAGACACATTTACTAAGGTGAGAACTGGTGAACAACTTAATGTGGCTAGTTGTGCAAAACATGTTGCTTATGGAGGTGAAGAAATTTAAACTGAAGGCTCAGTAGTGCTTTCAGGTTATTCAGCTAGGTACTGTTACAGCTTACTATTCTATGTAGTCTGAAGACTTGTGCAGTCATTATTGGGTCTCAAGGACAATTTGAGAATGAATTTGCTTTCCTTTAAAAAAAAGTTTATCATATAAGCACATCTCCTAGTTCCAGTTTTGCTGAAGCCATTTGCTCAGAGTATGCTGATGTTTTCGATGACAAGTTAGGCAAACTTCTAGTTGTGTATTCCATGAAGTTAGACTCAGAGGTCAGTCCAGTGGTCAGACCATCATGAAAAGTTCCAAATAGATATGTAGAATAAAGTTAAAGCTCAGTTGGATAAAATGGTGCATCAAGGTGTAATTTGTCCAGTCACAGAACCAACTGAATGGGTGTTGTCTATAGTAGCATCCCACAAAAAAGGCTTGGAAAAGATTAGAATATGTATTGTGATCTGAACAAAGCATTAAAGAGCCCACAACATCCAATGCATACAGTTGAGGAAGTGGCAGCTTTAATACCAAATGCCACTGTTTTTTTCTGTCTTAGATGCAAAAAGTTCATTTTGGCAAGTGATGTTTGATCACAAATCCTCATTGCTGAATACTTTCAGTAACCCATTTGGAAGATTTAGATTCCTCAGGATGCCATTTGGAATAAATTCAGCAAGTGAAGTCTTTCAGAATGCAATGGAGCAATTTTTTTCAGGTTATCCTTGTGCCATAATAGTAGATGATTTATTGGTTGGAGGCAATGGTGAAGCAGTGCATGAAAGAAACCTTAAGAAAGTTCTAGACAGAGCACATGAAGTGAACTTAAAGCTCAATCCTCTGAAATGCAAATTCAGACTACCAGAAGTTACATATGTAGGTCATTGATTTACTAGCACTGGCTTGAGACCAGACCAGTCCAAGCAAGCAGCCATTCCTGAGAAGCTATCCCCGGATAATGTTCAGGCTCTACAATGTTTTCTTGGTATGGTCAACTATTTAGGCAAGTTTATACCAGACATCAGTGAGTTGATGGCACCTTTGAGAGACCTGACATGCAAAAATGTTACATGGTCTTGGTTGGAACAGTACCAGAAAGCATTTGAAGACCTTAAGCAGAAAATTGCCACCCCACCTACATTAAGATACTATGATGTCAATAACCAGTAACTCTTTCCTGTGATGCTTCAAGATTTGGTCTTGGTGCACTTATTCTTCAAGAAGACAGACCAGTAGCCTATGCATCAATAACTCTTATCCAAACTGAAATGCAATATGCTCAAATTGAGAAAGAACTTTTGGCAATAGTATTTGCATGTTCAGAGTTTTATGAATATATCTATGATCGAGCTATTCAGATTGAAACTGATCACCAACCTCTAGTTACTATTTTAAAGAAGCCTATGCATTCAACTCCGGTGAGATTACAAAGTATGATGCTCAAATTGCAAAAGTACAACTTCAAAGTGGTCTATACAAAAGGCAAACATCTTTATCTTGCTGATACTTTATCCAGACTACCCGGAAATACAACGGAACAGTTTCATGCAGAAACTTTTTACTTTGACGTCATTGAAGTGCATAATGTTTCTGCCATGAGACTTGATGAGCTGAGAGATCAATCAAAGATTGATCCAATTTTGCAAAAGCTCAACCACTGCATTAATATTAGATGGCCGTCAAAGCAATCTAGTGTACCACCTGAAGTGCAAATTTATTTTCCTTACAGAGATAAGATGTTGGCAGAAGATGGCATTATTTTCAAAAGTCCTAAAATTGTTGTTCCTGCTTCCTTACAACATGAATATATTCAGATTTTGCATCATGGTTACCCAGGTTCCAAATCTACCAATAGAAGGATGAGAGATCTAGTATCTTGGCCTTCTCTAGCAAAAGACATTGATAAAGTACTTTATTCTTGTTCAGTATGCAATAGCACTAAACTGTATTTGCAAAAAGAACCACTTCAGCTAAGTCCAGTTCCTGAGCTACCTTGGTCAGCAGTAGCCACTGATATATTCGAGTGGAACAATCAGCATTACTTAGCGCTGGTAGACTCTTATTCAAACTGGTTTGAGATTGATTTGCTACCTAACCTAACATCCATTGCTGTTATCATCAAGTTGAAATGTCATTTCTCAATCCATGGTTGTCCACACAAAGTTATTTCAGACAGTGGTACCCAATTTGCCAGTCAGTTGTTTCAGAAATTTGCAAAAGAATGGGACTTCGTACATGTTACTAGTAGTCCAGAATGTCCATAGTCAAATGGACTAGCTGAACGTGCAGTACAGAGTGCAAAGCAGTTGCTTGAGGGGCCAAAGCGTAACAATACTGATGTCTTTTTGAATTTACTTAATCTCAGAAACATACCCCACGATGATATACTTGGCTCACCTGCTCAAAGACTTCTGTCCAGGCAAACCAGAACAACATTGCCCATCAGTTCCAGTTTGCTGAGGCCTAAAGCTAAGAAGAACAGGACAATTAAAGCCCAAATATTCAGAAAGCATTCTTTCCAGAAGTCCAGCTATGATAAATTGAGCAGATTTCTTCATCCATTGAAAGAAGGAGAGACAGTGAGGATACAAACGGTCAAGTCAAGTAACAGGTATATGTACTGAGCCAAGATCCTACTTCATAGAATCTGAGGGTGTGGAGTACAGGAGAAATCACAGACATCTTCTTCCTATACCAGAATCGATATCACAGCATTGTTCCTGTGATACAGACTCTAGATCTCAGAGCAATCCAGACAATGTTCCTGTTGCAGAACGTGTCTTAACTTCTACTTCCATTCCTGATGATGTTCCTGATGTCCCTAAAGTTGAACATTCATCAGGGAGTGTCCCAGTTGCTAGACCTAATTCTGATTTTTATGTCACACGATTTGGTTGCATTTCCAGACCTAGTGTAAAATACACAGCAACCTGGACATAATTGTTTATATGTATTTAGTTTTGTATAATTGCATGACAAAGAATTATTTGTATTAATTGCATGTCAATTAATGTTGTCAGCATTGCGTGACTTATTTCTCAAAGATGGAGGATGCAGAATAGAATGTGTCTTTAAGGAACATTTCAAGAACTGAACATGCATATAAATAGCAAGCACGTGCTAGCTTCAGTGCCATTTTGAGAGTGCAGCCAGAGTGAGCATGTATGAGTGTAATAGCTAGTTTGTTTATAAGTTTATCTAAGTTAAAGTTATTAAGCCTCAATCCTGTTGTGCATGTACATAATAAAGCTGTTTGAACAGAACCCATGAAGACTCATCTATTTTATCCTGACTAGATGAGTGACATTTGCTAGTCTCTATAATGTCTAATTAGATACATAATATATTCAAATACAGCAGTGCTTAACTTCTTCATGTGACTGCCAATGGAGTTATTGTTTTACACACATATGTAGTGGCAACATTTACAAGTCCTGATTGTAAAAATAATGTTACCAGATACATCTCATTGACAATAAACTGCTTCACAGATGCTGTATGTGTCAGTTGTAGTCATTGTTGTCCTGTAGTGCTGGCTGCTGATAACATGCTGTATAGATGGTGTAAGTGGATAGGTAACATCACTGCTTCAATAAAGTGACAGTTATTCTAGTTATATACCACTGGCCACCTCAAACCACATTTATGTATCCTTCTAATTATCAGATTGAATTACCATAGCACCCTGTGAAACTATCAAATCATTGCATCTACAGGGAAAGTAATGTTTTGTCCACACGGTGATTACATATTGCTAACATACCTGCAGTATATCACACTTAGAGTGTGCATTCTCATGTGTTGCATGACTTTGGTAGTGTGCTTTGTACATTGTGTAACTACATATGTCAGATGTTAGAGTCCAGCTGTGAGTGTCTTTCACCCTTGTGATGTGGATACTGTTCTGCAAAGACATATATAATGTGTAGTTGTACAATGTTATTATGCACATCAAACACATTTTAGCATAAACATCCAGCTAATAAACAGTGGTGATGTAATCCATTTTACTATGCACTGTCTCTGTTGGACTGCAGCATGTTGTGTGGTGCTTGCAGTTCAGGCAATGATGTTTAGCTTGTGATCTTGAGTAGTTATTTGGAATTCATCCATTGTTGCTGAGGCTACATTGTGTCAGTCTTATTGTGATTGCACATGTTGCTATCACTGTTAACAGGCACACCTGCTTTGTACATGTATAGATGTTGAACTATCTTACTGAAAGCTAAGACAATTTGCCATATAGCATTTGTTTTTATTCAGAGTAATGATGGCATTTGGTTTCAAGTTCCTTACATGACATATGTTTTGAGTGTTATCCTCTGGTGTGAGTAATGATGACATTTGGTTTCAAGTTCCTTACATAACATATGTTTTGAGTGTTATCCTCTGGTGTGAGTAATGATGACATTTGGTTTCAAGTTCCTTACATGACATATGTTTTGAGTGTTATCCTCTGGTGTGAGTAATGATGACATTTGGTTTCAAGTTCCTTACATAACATATGTTTTGAGTGTTATCCTCTGGTGTGAGTAATGATGACATTTGGTTTCAAGTTCCTTACATGACATATGTTTTGAGTGTTATCCTCTGGTGTGAGGGAATGAGATGACATGCTGCCTGTTGCTGATGTTCTGCAGTATTAACAGGCACACATACCCCTTGCAGCAAGAACATGATGTAATGCCTTCACATATCCACATATCTTACAGCCATACTGACATTTCTAAGTGGTGCTTTCATCCTGTAACATATTATGTATTGTAAAATGCTCACATGTTCAACATCTATTTGGTGCCTGCTACACTTTTGCAACAGAAAAAGACACAGAACTAGCACTCAGCTTGGCCTTATTCATGCATATGCTCATACACCAATTTCACCTGGAAGACTTCTACATACACACACACACATAGCAGTTATTAATTTTATCTATCTGACCATTTATTGTTTTGTCTAAATGTCTGCCTTTTTACTCACACACACACTCAATGCCTTTTGTGTCAACCTAGGCTTCCTGCCCTCCCACACACCACAACCTGTGCAAGTGATGATAACCATGCCATATCCCTGTGTTTTACCTTTCTGATTCAGGGGTACAAAATCTGTGTCTGATGCTCAGGGTGCGTCGTTAACTTAGTAGTTACTATATCTGCATTTGCATTGGAGAACTGTATATTGCACCATTGACTTATATTTGCCTTGGAAATTTGGAGAGTTGAGAGCATCTAAATGTCACAACTTTATAGTGAATGCTGTTGTAAGGGTTTTGAATTCAGAAACCACAATGTGTATCATTCCTTTGTAACTTCCTTCTGTAATGACCACCACACAACACCCTGTTCAAGTGAAGATAACTGCCATATCCCTGTTTTCCATGTTTTAGATTCAGGGAGACAAAAGCTTGGTATCTGATGTTCAGGATGAATAGTTAACTTACTGTTTAGTATATCTGCATTTCTGATGTTTAACTGGTCATTGTAGCTTTAACTTATATTGGCCTTGGAAAGACTGACAGTGATAGCATCAGTATGTTAGAACTTTGTCTCCTGTGAGGGTTGTGAAGTAAGAAACTTCACTGTGTATAATTACTTTCTAAGATATCTGTTGCAGGATTTTCCACTCCAAACGTATGGTGTACATCACAGGTCACATAATGATAATTACAAGCAAGGATTTTATGACAACACTACATTTGCTTTCCCCTTTCTTTAGTTTTCTTCATTTATTTATTTTTTGGGCCACTGTGTGCATGATGTACCACATAGCACAAACACTGGAAGTGGAGAACCTGGAACAAAAAAATAATAAAATAAGGGATGTCATGTAACTAGTCCATTGGCAGTGTATTGCTGTTATGTGGACTGGCATGGCCTTTACTTTAGGCTAAAACACATACACAAAGACATGTACATCCAATAAACCTGAAATTGCATTGCTAGCCAATGTTGCTTACCATGCACCCTCATGAACACCCTGTGTGTGCAAAGGTAAGCATCATGCAACATTTTCAAACACTGTGCACACACCCAGTAAGTGTGAGACAATGGGAATTGGTGGCAAAACATCAGGATAGAGACTGTAATTGGTGGGAAAACCTCATTCTTCATTGGGCTTGATCTCTGGTAGGCATGGCAGGTATTCATGGTGAGAGAGCGAGCTTCCAAGCTCAGAGGTGGGGTGTCCAGTAGTCTAAAGTGTTTGTTGGACTCCTAGATAAGCATCATGGGCCATGGTTACTGCAGAGGGACTATTTGGTCTCAGAACACAAATCTGAATCATGGGATAGTGATCAGTGCTACAGGTATCCCCCGCACTGGTGATCAATATTGACACCTTTACAACAACCTCCATAGGAGGAAGAGGGATACCCTTGACCATTGGACTGGGGACACCCCACAGATGTGTAAGTATCAATTACAGTAACTACTTGTAAGAGTTAAAATTTGAATATAGTCAAGACTGGTATTCATAATGATATTCTGTTCTGTTTTTTCCACAGCTGCCATGGGGAGAGCTATAAATGTGAGAACCCATGCTGCGAGATTGGCAAGAATGAGAGAAACATGTGGTATGTATGCATCAGTACAGTACTGTTATTGTAGCATTAAAAGTTAAAGACAGCTCTTTTGTATTTAATACAGTTGTATCAAATTGAGCATGCATCTCTCAACTGTAAAAGAAAAATATGCATGCATTAATTTGTAGCCAAAACAACAGTACAGTATTGGAGAATAGGCAGAGGTTGTGAGTTCAAAACCACACTTCCAAACTATACAATACTGTTAAATTTTCATCAGTATTGCAATGTAATTTCAGATCTCTATACCGGCGGCACAAATGGCATTGCTGTAAACTGCGATCAGTATAATATGGACATGCATATGTGCAATATATGCACACATCAAGGATTATTTGCCGCAGTCTCGAGTATAGTGTTTGACTGTTATGGGCTGGGTAGTCTTAAAAGTAAAACAGGTATTTTTTAGGAGTTTATAGTCTTAAAAGTAAAGTTAAAGGAATAGAGTCAAATAATTGTATCAATGCATTGTATGTCACATATTAAGTTACTAATATTATCCCTTTCTCTCACCCAAACCCTTATCTTCTCTCTTTCTTTTTCTTTTTTTTATTTTCCCCCCACAGCACAGCAGGGTAGGCCTATCCCATAGGATCCTCCTGTCCCCACTCCACCAGCCACAGCACTGTTGCTCAGCATGTCTGGGATGCAACCTGGTTAACACCTCTGCTGCTCCTGTACTACCTGGGCCCTCAGGTAGTTCTGCACCACAGGATAGGGTAGCGGTTCCCTCCAGGAGCAATGGTGGAGATGGTGATTTTATCACCCATGATGAATTTCCAGGGTTATTACGCAGGATTGTGTGTCACACTGTTGGTGCACACCTAGATTGGATGGAGACACTGCTCTCCATCATTGTATTTATAACACAAGAAGGAAACACAGATGTCAGGCACTGCAGCCATCAGTGCAGTGAGGTGACAGTGATAACAGTCAAGTGGGTGAGGACTCGATTCCCACTGACATCCATCTTGACATTTATGGGTTCTTGATGTCTTCACCCTCACCCCAACTATGCTATTCACTGACCTCTTGTGCCCTTCACCATCCCTCTGTTTTGTCTTGTATGTCTTGTCAGTCTGGCTCCTCACCTGCCCAAGTTACCTTACCCAGACATACATACATTCTTTCCCCAAAATTCCTCTCTCTCTCCCAAAAAAAAAAAAAAGACAAAAAAAGGACACCTGTGCCATACATAGCTCTCCATTTCAAACATGTGTCTTCTTGACACACTTGATTTGGTCCAATTGGATATGCAACATGATTGTGTTGTGGTCACTCCTCTCTTTCTCTCTCTCTCGCTCTCTCTCTCTGTAGGTGACATTATAAAGTCATATAATATTCTGCATATATGATCATTTTTTAGTGTTGAAGTAATATATAGATGGTTCTTTCCTACCTCCTCCTCCTGCCCATTCCTCCCTGCTTTCACTTTGTTTTTCCCCCTGCTTGCTCCTCATTTCACCATTTTCCTATCTTCCCCATTTCTTTTCTTTAAAGAATTATTCGGGCAGCAATAGTTATGAAAAAGCAGTTAAAAATATTAGATAAAGCTGTATTTGAACCCAGTACCATCTAGCCCCCCCAAAAAAAAGTATGTATTATTGCATTGTGTTAACACCTGCTGCCACAGAGTCAGTTAAATATCAGGTATATTTTAGAGACTACATAACAACTATCAAACTTTAGAAATGTGGCTGGTGTTTGTGAAGTGCTTACCTACACACAAATGTGTATTGTGCATGCCTATGTACTTTGGCATTGCTAAAGTCTAGCAGTTACTATTGGATATCTAATAGATGCACACCACTTAACTGACTGTGTGGCAGCAGGTGTTAATAAAGTGATAGCTTCCTTTTTGGATCCACATGGTAGTGGGTTTGAATACAGTTGTATCTAAGAATTTTAACTACCTCTACTGTACAGTTTGTTCTCTTTAAGGCATTATTGCACAGTGGTGCACATTGCACACCCTCACACAAAAATGCTTTAAAGAAAACAAATGGTCAAGATAGGGCAATGATGAAATGGGGAGCAAGCAGGGTGAACCTAACTCTCACTCTCTCAAAGCTATAAATCTGGACAAAGCAATATATAAAGGGTGGGCAAAATCCCCAAAACAGGGACATTATTAAATACTGATTTAAGAAAATGAAAGAAATGATGATGATAGGACTGTGTTGAAATGTGGAGCAAGCAGGGGGAAGAACATACGAAAATCTTTCAGAAACTGTATGACATTTACTATTGATTGTATGAAACACATTTGCTGCATAACTGACTCTGTGGCAGCAGGTGTTAAGGCACTGTTGTTGGAGCCAGATGGTACTGGGTTTGACTATGGGTGTATGTAGTACTTGTACAAGTGTTAGTGATACTTTTAAGTACATTTAATATATTACTGCCATTTACCATTGCTGCACATTGGTGCATAATCATTATTTAAATAAAATAAATGGTGAGATAGGAAAGTGGTGAAATGAGGACCAAGCAGGAGGAAAAGCAAAGTGAAAACAGGGCAGGAATATGCAGGATGGAGGTAGGAAAGAACAATAACTATCCATTTCCACAGCAGTACATAATGCTTTATATGTGCAGAATATTACCTGAATTTGTACTGCACCTCTGGAGACAGGGGTAACCACAACATAATCAAGTTGTATAGCCATGTTTTATAGCCAATCAAATGTGTGAAGAAGACACATGTGCGAAATAGAGAGTGGGGCAAATATTTTTTTGTGGGACGTGCTCATTGAAAATAATGTGGGGAAGAGACGTAATTATGTCTGGGTCAGGTGAGTTGGGTAGGTGAGGAAACAGGCTAACAGGACATACAATAAAAGACACAGGGATGGTGAAAGACATAGGAGGTGGGTGAGCACCATGGTTGGGGTTAGGGTGGAGCATCAAGGAGCCATGAACGCCAAGCAGGGTGACAGTGAGAATCGAGTCCTCACTCACTGGACTGTCATCACTGTCACCTCACTGCGCCAATATGGCTGCAGTGCCTGATGTCTGCATCTCCTCCTGGTATTTTGTAGAAGGATGGAGAGCAGGTACACCATCCAGCATAGGCATGCACCAACAGTGCAGAGCATAATCCTATGCACCGACCCTGGCAGTTCTTCATGGGTGATAAAATTTCCACTTCCACCACCACTGCTGGAGGGAACTACTGGCCTATCCTATGGGGCAGAACTACCTGATGGCCCAGGTAGTGCAGGAGCAGAAGAGAGGGTGCTTCCAGGTTGTGCCACAGATATGCTGGGCAGTGGTGCTGTAGCCAGTGGAGTGGGGGCAGGAGGATTCTGTAGGACAAGCCTTACCCCTCTGTGTTGCAGGGAAAAATCAAGAAAAAAGAAAATAAATAACTAACTAAATAAATAATAATAATAATAATAGAGAAGATAAGGGTTGGGGTGAGAGAAAAAATGGATAACATTAGTAAATTCATATGTGACATACAAAGCATTGATACAATTATTTGACTATATTCTGTTACCTTTACTTTTAAGACTACAAACTCCTATAAATGTATTACTTTTAAGACTACCTAGTTCATAACAGATGCACATTATAGTACAGATTGCAACAAGCAATTCTTGTGTGCATATATTGCACATATGAGTGTCCACATTATAATACAGTTTACGGCAGGCCATTTGTGCCACTGGTACAGATGCCTGAAGTTGCATTGCAATAGTGATGAAAGCGTAACAGTAATGTATATTTTGCAAGTGTGGTTTCTGAACCCACAACCTCTGAATACTCTCTAATACTTACTATTATTTTGTCATACAGACTAATGCATGCACAGTTTCCTTTTACAGTTGAGAGATGCATGCTCACTGTTATCTGAGAATATGTAACTGCTGCTTTGTGCTAGAGACTAAGTAATGCATACTTTCTTTTACATTTGAGATATGCATGCCTAATTTTATATAACTGTATTAAATACCAAATAAGCTACCTTTAACTTTATACCACGTGCTTCTGCCATCCTTGCCAATCTTGCTGCATGGGTCCTCACTTTCATAGCTCTCTCCATGGCAGCTGTTGAAAAAAAGATAGAACATAACATCATCATAAATACCAGGCTTGATTATATTCAGCTTTTATCTCTTAGTAGTCACTGTAATTGATACTTACACATCTGTGGGGTGTCCCCAGCTCTAAATTCCCTAATTCAATGGTCAAGGGTATCCCTCTTCCTCCTCCTGAGATCATCAAAATGGTGTCAACATTGATCACCAGTGCGTGGATACCTGTAGCACTTGTCAAAAGCCTGACAACATTATCCCATGCTTCAGCTTGGTACTGTGAGCCTGAATAGTCCCTCTGCAATAACAGGGGCCCATAATGCTTAACTAGGAGTCCAACAAACACTTTGGAATCTTGGGCACCCCATCTCTGAGCTTTTAAGCTTGCTCACTCCCCACAAACACCAGCCATGACTACCAGAGATCAAGCTCAATGTAGAATAAGGTTTTCCCACTAACCGCATTTTGTATCCTGATGTTTTGCTGCCAATTCCAGTTATCGCACACTTACTGGGTGTGTGCACAGTGTTTGAAAATGTTGCGCAATGCTTACCATTACAAAAGCATGATGCTCAGGAGTGTGCAATGGTGAGCAGCCTTGGCTAGCAATGCAAGTTCCAGTTTATTGGATGCACAGGTCTTTGTGTATGTTTTAGGCAAAAGTGAAAGCCATGCCAGTCCACATAGCAGCAATACACTGACAATGTACTAGTTACCTGAGATCCTCTATTTTACTATTTTTTTTGGTCTGGGTTCTCCACTTCCACTGTTTGCCCTACATGGTGCATCACACAAGCAGTGACCAAAAAAATTTAAATGAAGAAAGTAAACGAAAGGGAAAAGCAAATGTCGTGTTTTCATACTATCCTTGAGCAGAATCATCTCAAGCTGTCATAGCTTTTAAGCTTCCATCTCTAAAATGAAGAACAGTAGCCTTCATAATGTGGAACAAATGGGCAAAATGTGGAAAACATATCAATGGCTTACTAACATCAGAAATTAGGAAGGTTATCTGATGGTTAAATGTGCTGGTTTTACATACATAAAAGATCTTTTAATAAATGTATGTGATTCTTTTCTATTTACCCTGAATATCAGCAAAAAATTTCATGATACTGAATGTGTGACAGAACCTTTCAATGTGGAACTTCATGCAACATGACATTTTTAAGACCCCAAATGGGGTACATGCCTCATAATGAGATACAGTTGAGAGGTATGATATGTATAGTCCTGGTGGTCATTGTGGCATTTCATGCAAATTCATGCACCAGAGCTGCTTGGACTTACATGGCATTGCTAGCCATGTTTGCTTGCAAACTTTTGCAGCCAGCAACCTTACACAGAAATGCTTTCCAGGTTTACCTAAGAGGTTTCACAGCTAGCAATATTGCTGTGGGTGGCAAAACCTTGATTAGGTGCTCAGCACCTCATTAATATGCATTGCGTGATGCTGCATGATGAGCAACATTGCACCCATGGTAACACTCCATGTAGGCACTGCATGAAGCTTACACAGAGTTTATTGAATCCCTGGGTCTGTGTACTTTAATGATCTCCTTATATATTTATATTTTTTCATCATTGTAGAGTGATGCTGTTTGTGAAAAATGCAGCATTTTATGGTTTGATTTGAACAGTTCTACTAGTTGTTTTTATTTCCTCTTAAATAAATTGACATTTTTAAAATATGAACATAATTTACTTAATTATATGGGGCAGTTATTTTTAACTGTTGTGTTTCATAGTGAATAACATAACACTTAATTATGTTATTAAGTTGTATTTGTATTTGTTATAATTGTGTTAATTAAGAATGCATTTTCCAATTACTTGCATCTACTTTTTGCTTTTATTTTGTTCTTATTTTTTGTAATCATGTTATTATACTTAGCTCATTTAGCAGAATCAGTGGTACAAGAGGTAACATGTTCAACTTTGGTGGAAAAGGCTGTGGGTTTTGTTCCCACACTAGGTGGATGGATTCCTGATGCTGCAGTTGCAGCATAAGAAGAATTACTGCTCTCTTGACTGTGTCACCCTTTAAATGAGACATTAAACCAAGGTCCCATCTGTAGATCAGTGTGTGTGATATGCCTTTAAGAAACTTTACAGTGAGTCAGCGATGCATATAAGTACTGAGCAGGCAAGAGTGCCATTTTGAGTGAGCAGCCAGAGTGTGAGCATGCAAGTATGTAGTCAGTCAGTTAGTTAGATAGTTCAAGCTTAATGTTCCTGCCATCCATCCTGATGCATTTGTATACAATAAACTACATAAGCAAGCACCCAAGCCTCAATGTCTTCTTAATGCACATAAGAAGAGTGACATGGTGTCAGAATGGGATCCAGAGTTACAGGCATGAGGCAAGCAGGTAAAGCTGGAGGAATATATGGGACTGGATCATCCCTGCTGCTCATACAACTCACAAAACAGGTCAGAAACAAATTCCCTGTACTAAAACTTACTTAAATGATTTATTTTGCTATAAATATAAAACAAAGCACTCATAATGCTTGAAACAAATTTCTTATTAAATGAAATGTCCGAAACTGCGAAATATTGATAAAAATATTCAAAATAATTATGATAATGTTTGAAACAATATCTAAATCACATAAAATGTATAAAAAAGGGAAACTGCCGTATCTTTTTCTATGTACTACTTTTTCGTATTAACTAAAGTTATTCAAAATATCCAAAGTGTGCAAAGTGTTTGCAGGTGTGTGCATATTGCAGTGCAGTTATTTTACAAAGTAAAGTTGATTCAAAGAATATTTTGCAAAGTAGAGTTATTTCAAGGCATGTTTTGAAGAGTACAGTATTTCGAAGAGTTTGCTCTGCATTTGAATATTATTAGAATTACCTAGTGTGTGTGAATGTTCATACATAATTACAAGCGCCATTTTTCATTGTGTTTTACTATAATCTGTGGGCATGGCAGAAGGATTTTGCAGACCTGCACCACTTGTTTTTGATAACAATATTGCAGAAAATTTGAGTGTTTGCACAGGAATACAATATTTTCATACAGACTGCCTTTTCTGACAAATATGCACATACAAAAACATTTATTCTGCTTAATTTAGCTGATTCAGAGACCATTGAAAGAGAGCATTCATTTGTGTATGCACCTGCTGTATTTGAAGGGGAGTGGCACCAGCTGAGTCAAGGGAAGACACCAAGTGCTTAAAACATAAATGTAGAGAAATGTGTAACCTCCAAATGAATATTACAATGGAAAAGGACTTATTTTACACAAGGGATCAAAAGCTTGGCAAAACTTTTGCAGCATATATAACAGACTTGAGAAATAAGGCTAAAATGTGCAGATTTGGTGATTTGAGAGATGGGTTGATAAAAAAACAGGACTGTGTGTGGTATTAATAATGATACAGTGAGAAATATTTTGGTTTTAATGTTGAATAAGGCCATTGAGATTTGTCAAATATACAAGCTTACAGAAAAGCACACAAGTATGCTTAGAAATGAAAACAACTGCAGAAAGCACAATGACAAAGCTCATGCTGATAGCATGCAGCATGTGGTTAAAAGAAACAGGCCCAAGCACATGGCAGCTAATGCAGGTCCTGTAACAGTCCCTGGGAACCCCCCCCCAAGTCTTTCCAACAAATACCAGAGCATGCTCAGTGAAGCATAAGGGTGAGTCAGCAAAATCAAAATATGTACCCCTACCCAGCTTTATAGTCAACTGCCATAATTGTGGTGGAAATCACAAACCCAAAAAAGAAAAGTGTTTGGCTTTTGGCCAGCAGTGTCATTCTTGCAGTAAGTGGAATCATTTCAAAAGATTCTGTAAACCAAATAAGGCACATTCTTTTTTTAAATCAATGCATTCCAAGAGGCAAGTTGATCAGTTAGAAAGCTGTGACCCTACTTTTTATGTTGATGTTGTGTCTGTGCTTGGTGAAACAGTTAATGCACTAGATTTGTGGTTAAAGAATGAGATCTTTTGTACTGTTTGGATTTATGGGAGTCCCACAGAGCTCAACTTAGATACTGTCTCAAAGTGCAATGTTATGTCAGCAAAAATGTTTGCTAGAATAAAAGCTGCAGAATAACTTGATTTGACAAAGATTGCTAAGCTTGTTGCTTATGGTGGTGAAGAGATTCAAACCAATGGCTCAGTAGTGCTTTCATGTTATTCTGCTGAGAACAGAGAACAGCTATGACTTGCAATTTTTCATAGTCAAGAGACACGTGCAGTCATTATTAGGCCTTAGAGACAGTTTGAAAATGGGACTGCTTTCATTAATAAAGAAGTTTATCATGTAAGCCTGCATGACAACAGCTCAACTTTCACCCAAACTATTTTTTTTAGTATGCTGATATTTATTGCTGACAAACTAGGCAAACTACCATTTGGGTACTCCATGAAGTTAGATCCAGAGGTCAGCTCAGTTGTCAGACCAGCACATAAAGTTCCAGCAGCTATGCAGTGCAGAGTCAAAGCTGAACTAGATACAATGGTGCAGCTGGAGTAATTTATCTGTAGAAGAACCTAATGAATTGGGATCCTCCATGGTAGTAGCTCATAAGAAAAGCTCAGATAATATCAGAATATGTATTGATCCAAAAGATCTGAACAGGGCATTAAAAAGTCCTCATTATCCAATGTGCACAGTCAAAGAGGTTGCTGCCTTCATGCCAAATGCCACTGTTTTTTCTGTCTTAGATGCAAAGAGTTATTTTTTTCAAATTTTAATTGACTGAAATTCTTCATTGTTAACCACATTCGCTACCCCATTTGGAAGATATAGATTTCTGAGAATGCCATTTGGAATAAATTCTGCCAGTGAAGTCTTTCCGCATTCAATGGAGCAAATTTTGTCTGGATATCCCTGTGCTATTATAGTAGATGATATTCTAGTAAGAGGCAATGGGGAAGCTGAACATGACACAAACCTCAAAAAAATTCTGCAAAGAGCACATCAAGTGAATCTTAAGCCAAATCCTCAGAAGTGCAAGTTCAGGCTATGAGAAGTTACTTATGTTGGTCACTTGTTTACCAGTTCAGGCTTACGACCAGATCCTTCCAAGCAAACAGCATTTCTCAAGATGCCAGCTTCAGACAATGTTCAAGCCCTACAATGTTTTCTTGGCACGGTCAGCTCTTTAGGCAAGTTCATTCCTGATTTAAACCAACTTTCAGCACCATTATGAGAGCTGACATGCAAAGATGTAATTTGGTCATGGTCAGAACAGCACCGAAGAGTATTTAATGTCATGAAACAGAAAATTGCCAGCCCACCAACTCTCAACTACTATGATGCTCACAAACCAGTTATTCTTTCTTGTGATGCTTCTAAATTTGGTCTAGGTGCAGTCATTCTTCAAGAGGTTAGACCAGTAGCCTATGCTTTGAGAACTCTTACCCATACCGAGATGCACTGTGCCCAGATTGAGAAAAAACTTTTGGCAATTGTGTTTGCATGTTAAAAATTTCATGATTATATTTATAGTTGACCTATCCAGACTGAAACTAATCACCAACCTTTAGTTGCTATTTTGAGAAAGCCTATGCATACAGCTCCAGATAGACTTGCATGTATGATGCTCAAATTGCAAAAATACATTTTTTACTCTTGTTTATACAACAGAGAAACTTCTTTATCTTGCTGATACTTTATCCAGATCACCCAGAAAAAAACACAGAACAGCATAACGATGACAAAAAGCAACTTGATTTTGAGGTCATGGAAGTGAGAAATTTATCTTCCACATGTCGTGATGAGCTCAGAACTCACACAGCTTCAGATACAATTCTCCAGAAGCTAAACCTCTTTTTCAGTTGAGGATGGCCTTCAAAGCAATCTTGTTTACCAGTAGAACTGTAACCTTATTTTCCATGTAGGCATGAGCTTTTGTTAGACAATGGTATCATCATGAAAGGTCCTAAAGTGATTGTTCCAAAGTCCTTGCAACAAGAGTATATTAAGATCTTGCATCATGGCCACCCAGGAACTGAGTCTACCAAAAGAAGGATGAGAGGTCTAGTATTTTGGCCTTCTATGTCAAGAGATATTGAAGAAGTACTTTCATCTTCTTCAGTATGTAATACTACAAAGCCGCATCAACAGAAAGAACCACTTCAGTTAATCCAGATTCCTGAACTACCTTGGTCAACAGTATCCACAGATATCTTTGAGTGGAATGGCCAACATTATTTGGTGTTAGTAGACTCTTATTCAAATTGGTCTGAGATTGACCTGCTTCCCAACCTAACTTCCAGTACTGTCATTACTATGTTGAAGCAACATTTTTCTGTCCATGGTAGTCCGCATAGGGTTATTTCTGACAATGGTGTACAGTTTACAAGTCAGCAGTGCAAGAAATTTTCAGAAGAGTGGGACTTTGTTCATGTTACGAGTAGTCCTGAATGCCCTCAACCAAACGGCTTGAGTGAATGTGCAGTTCAAAGTGCAAAACAGCTGTTAGAGAAATCCAGACTTGACAATACCAATGTTTTTCTAAACTTTTTAAATCTCAGAAATATTCCTCATGTTAAATATCTTGGTTCACCTGCCCAGAGACTTATGTCAAGACAAACCAGTACCACACTACCAATGAGCAGCAATCTGTTGGTTCCATGTGCTAAGAGCAACAAAGCAATAAGAGCCCAACTGTTGAAAAAGCATTTGTCCTAGAAGTTGTACTATGATAAAACCAGAAAACTACTCCATTCTTTACAAAATAATGAGATAGTGAGGATGCAGATATCAAAATGTTTTGATCGCATCGGATTTGTGAAAAGTTTGTGTCAATAGCCAAGATCATACATGTGGAATCACGAGTGGAATTCAGATGAAATTAGAAGCATTTGTTGCCAGTGTCTGAACCAGTGTTACAGCATCTTGCCTGTGACAAAGACTCTAGTTCTCAGAGTGACTTGTCCAATGTTCCTGTTCCAGAGGATATTCTGTCAGCAATACCCATTCGTGAGAAAATCCTGAGACTTTTCAAGCACAACATTCCCCAAGTTACTGTCCTCTTGCTAAACCCAGTCCTAACTCTTATGTCATTAGATCAGGTCACATCTCAAAACATAGTTCAAGATACACGGCAACCTGAACACGACTGTTGTTTTTCTTTAATAGTGTTGGTATAATTGCATGCCTATTGAAATGTCATTCTTTATATGTAGCAGCTCAGTAAAGAGGGAGGATGTAGATCAGTGTGTGTTATATACCTTTAAGAAGCTTTCCAGTGAGTCAGCACATGCATATAAGTACTGAGCACATGTAAGCAAGAGCGCCATTTTGAGTGAGCAGCCAGTGTGAGCATGCAAGTATGTAGTCAGTCAGTTAGTTTAAGTTTAATGTTCCTGCTATCCATTATGATGTGCTTGCATACAATAAAACTACTTAAACTAACACCCAAGCCTCAAAGTCTTCTTAATGCACATAAGAAGAGTAACAACAATGCTACTAGATTGACTTTTGACCTCTATCTACCAGCTATTATTCAAATGTAACTTCTTTATAAACATATTTTTCATATCTTCAAATCATTTCCATCACAGTGGCAGAAGTAGTAATGTCAAGAGAAGTCATACTTACTTAAAAGAATGTATTATCCACTAGCATGTGAAAACTAAGTATTTATCAAAGAAGTGACTTTACACAATGTTGTAAAACTAATGATTACAGTTTACTAGCAAGAGCAAGACTTATGTTATTAATATAAACCTTTGTTTTTGAAAAGCAGTTTGGTTTTCATATATGCAACACTTATGATTCGATCAGTAAACATAAAATAAAAAGAGAACCATAGTATGACTTATAAAACATAGCATATAAAACCCATTTCATACTTTTGTTTTTTCTCTCTTATACTCAAGAATACCTGCCCATATGTCTGTTCTGAGTATATTAAAGTGAAAATCCATATAAGTAATATAGGTAAAATATAAATAAAAAGTTCAAAGACATAAAAGTAAAATGTTACTGTGTAAGTGAGCTAGAATGTCTTTTTTAAAAATATGATGAGAATTTACAATATACTATAAAATACAAATTCATTAAATCAGCTTAATGTTAAAGTATTGACTGAAAGAAGTGGCCATCATCCAACATAGGCATTTTGTCAAACAAGTCTTGGCTTTAAGGATAATCTGCCAAGGATTTTAATGAGGCTACTGATGTCTATTTATTTTTTTGTGAGGGGTTGTGTTAAACAATATGCAATAAGAAAAAGAAACACAGTCCATGGATAAATACAGAAGTTTAGAAAAGTTAATTAAAGTTCTTATATTATGTGAAAAGATTTTAAAAGTAAATAAACATACTTGGGTATCTGATCCTCTCTAGTGACAGATTTCAAATCAACAATATAGTTAATTTTATATATATTTTCCTTTTCTGTTAGTTGGGAAAACTATTATTATCTATAAATCAATGTCTCCCTTAAGAATTGTAACACAAAGAATGGATGCCTGTGTCACACTGCCAGCCCAGCTATCTGTAAGTGTGTAAATAATTCTATGTCATTTGTGAATACTGATATTATTTGTACAGAGCTGTATGTTATGTACTGAGCTTCAAGAATATAACCACAGCATACCTGCTGGAACATAGAAGATTAACTTGCAAAACTTAAGAATAGTTGAAGCTAAGTTACTTTATAGCTGGGCCATAAACAAAAGATGTTATCTCTCAGTTTCAGTTCAGTAGCAAACACAACATCTAGAACTAGAAGTTTTTTTGCATTGTCTTGGAGAGAAGTAATTACAAAATGTAAAGTGTGTTATTGTTTTACAACTTCCAGGATCTGCAAAATCTGAGAGATATATATTTTTAACACAGAGATGTTAAATTCTATTAGTTTCTATTTTAACCTGGGAACTGAAGCCGGGTAACAAAAAGTGACATCACCCAGGCTAACCCAGCAGTAAAATGTGATATTTGTTTAAGAACTCTCTCAGAGAGTCTGTGCATTTCATATTTTGTCTTTGACCTAGCATGAACATCCACTCATCATCATCATCTGCACTTGCCTGTCTGTAAGTAAGTTCTTAGGGCATAGTATCTCTCTTAGATATAGATACGAATATAATAAAGATTAGTTTAGATGTTTTCTGTATTTATTTGAGACTATCCTGCAATGTTGTTTTAAACTATTTCCTGTGATTTTGAACTCTGAAGTTACTGTGTTGATTGACTGAGTATTGTCTTTCCTTTTTATTTATTATTAAATATATTTACACCTATATTTGCGGCTGATATTTGTGAGACATATTTAAGTTCTTAGAGTATTGTCATACTGGGTTACATCAGGAAAGGCATCCGGTGTAAAACTTTTGCCATATGATATATGCAGGCAACAATACTGATTTCCATACCAGATTAGTCGAGGCCCAGGTTAACAGTGACCACCACCTTTACAGTTAGCCAACAGGGTGTTGGTGGAAATTGGGCTACTGTTGGCCAAAGGAAAAGGAGAAGAAGTGGGGGAAGGCATGCTCAAAGGCAGGAAGAGAGGGGGAAAGTTAGGAGTGCGGTAGTGAGGGAAGAAACTTTGAGTGTTGGCAGCATGACTGGTATAGGGACAGAGCTAGCTGATATGATGGAGAGAAGGAAAGCTGCTATATTGTGTATGCAAGAGACCAGATGGAAGGGGAGTAAGGCCAGGTGTATCGGAGGCAGGTTCAAATTGTTCTTTCATGGTGTGGCTGGGAGGAGAAATGGAGTAGGGGTTATCCTGAAGGAACAGTATGCCAAGAGTGTTTTTGAGGTGAAAAGAGTATCAGATAGAGTGATGTTTATGAAGCTGGAAATTGATGGTATGATGATGAATGTTGTTAGTGCATATGCTCTGCAAGGTGGGTGTGCGATGGATGAGAAAGAAAAATTTTGGACTGAGTTGGATAAAGTGGTGATGAATATACCCAAGGGTGAGAGAGTGGTGATTAGAGCAGTTTTCAATGGGCATGTTGGTGAAGGGAACAGAGGGGACAAGGAAGTGATGGGTAGGTATGGTTTTGGCTGTGGTGAATACATATTTTAAGAATAGTGAGGAGCACAGAGTGACATAATAGAGTATAGGAAGATGCACACAAGTGGATTATACCCAATGTAGGAGGGCCAGTCTGAAGGAGATGGAAGACTGTAAAGTAGTGGCAGGGCAAAGTGTAGTTAGGCAGCATAGGATGGATCGTCTGTAAGATAACATTGGTGACCAAGAAGAGGAAGAGGACTGTGAGGACAGTGCCAAGGATCAAATGGTAGAAGTTGAAAAAGGGTGATTGTGAGGTGGAGTTCAGGAAAGAGTTAAGACAGGCACTGGGTAGCAGTGAAGATTTACCAAATAGCTGGGTAGGTACAGCAGAGCTGGTAAGGGAGATGGCTAGAAAAGTGCTTGGTGTGACATCTGGACAGAGGAAGGAAGACAAGGAGACCTGGTGGTGGAACAAGGAAGTACAGAAGAGTATACAGAGAAAGAGGTTGGTGAAGAAGAAGTGGGATTGTCAGAGAGATGAAGAAAGTAAACAGGAGTATAAGGAGATGAGGAGTATGGTGAAGCGAGATGTGGTGAAGGCTAAGGATAAGGCATATGGATTGTTGTATGAAAGGTTGGACACTAAAGAGGGAGACAAGGATCAGTACCAATTGGCTAGACAGAGGGCCTGAGCTGGGAAAGCTCACTTTTCCAATTCATTGTAATTATTTTTCTAGCAATAAAATTCTGTAATATGTATGTCATAATAATTAATGATGGTCAGACATCTTCAGCTAATATAGATAAATAAAAAAGACATGATATTATAGAAAGTGAGAGTTACACAAAGTAATGCTGCAAAAGAGTGGAGTAAAAGAGATATAAATGTTAACATGTTGATTTGAGATGACACTTAGCAAGGACAGGACATACATTAGGGGATATTTGCATAGCCTGCATTTCATCAATATAACATCTTGGAAAATAAGAATGGTTCATAAGCCACAATGTTCTTTTGCAAGAATCTAACCCATGCCATAACTCTTACCACTGAGCTGTGTATTAACCGTGGTCACCACAGAAATAGGCATATCCCATTTATGAGAAGGATCACCATCAAAGGGAATTATGTACTGTAATATTCTAATGGATATGGATCCCATACATAGGTGGATGTGGACTTATAAACATGGGAGGAGATTGGGCCATACATAATACCCTTGCCTAAGGCACTCCTGCCTGATACAGTTATTAGGTAAACAGACAACAACAGAATCAAACACCACACTATGATGCAATTTATTTCACAGAGCTATGTATTGTCTGCATCTGCCACAGGAGATATCAGTAGATATTTTCAAAATAACTAAAATTAATGTGTGAATTAAGAAAGAATCCCTGAAAATGAATGTCATATCAGCATGTGAGACTGATGGCAATTAATTCACTATGGCCATGTGTACAGGGCTGTTATCAGTCCTATACCAATGCTCTTTCGTCAAGGAAGGTTTCTCTATATTTATTGCACATGCCACCCAAGAACTGGAGCACACATTTGTACAATGTACTTGTCAAAGGAAAAATATACTTTAAAAATGATCAAAACACGGTAGGTTCAGGTTAAGGCACTTTAATCTTGCAGCAAGGAGACAAAAACGTGCTAATACAGAGTTTGTCTAACTAGAATCAGGAAATGCTAACATTTTTATACACTTTCTAATAAGACATTGCCTACCAAGCTGACGTAGTGAATCACAAGTTTTGTCATCATCATTTAGTAATAATTGTTTTTACAATATTCTGCTGGTACCATCAATTTTTGTGAGAAAATTCCTAAGAAAAACAACGTGGCCTTGGCTACCACCGGTTAGATATATGCAATGTTACCATTCAAGGTACTATGGCTAATTCGAGCACAAAGCAAGTATAGATTGCAGTTCATTTCTCTAACAGTCCTTTGTCTATGTTATCTCTAAACTTCTGCAGCTGCACATGTTCTCATACTTCGAACAGAGCTGATTGTTTAAAATCATTACATTTACAGAATATAGCATTGTTCATTCATTTTTCCTGACCTAGCAGATAATCACCTGCTTCTCAAGTACATTCCCAAAAGGCATAAACATGACTATTGCTGTGCTAGCAATTACTAGGTCATAGGGCATCTTGCAAGTTTCAGAAAGCACACTGCAGTTTCAAAAAGCATCTTTTCAGTCTCATATGAAACTCAACTGTATATAAAACAGTGCATATAAAATAGAATGAAAAACGTGTTAACTTATTTAGTTTCTAATTAGCATTAAGCATACACACATTAATACATATTTTTCTGACATTTCCCACCTGTTAATACTTTTTAATTCTATTTTCAAAAGAATAAACAGTTTGCTTCTTTTCCTAACCTCTTCCATTCAGGATTTGCAGTTAAGAAAGTCATTCGGTTTAAACTTATGAAAGTGTTTCACATTCTAACAATTCTTCAATTTCAGTACTTTGATACAAAGTCTCAGAAACTGATATATATATAAATTCTTTGATTAGCTTTTTCATGCAGGGGATACCACAACAAATACATGCTCCTAATAGGAGTAATCCCACACAAATGGCAATCAGGATGTTCATTAGGATGGAACCCCACCCCCCAAACAAATTCTGGAAAAAGTCCATCAGAGGGTTTGGGCCTGGTTTGGTCATGGCCGACACTTGCTGTATCACCTCAAGGTGGTCGTTTATCTCGTGTTGATGATCTGGTATATACGCACAGCACTCTTCTTTGATTAAAGCGCACGTACCACTTCTCGCCGCTAGGGTGAAGTCAAGAGCCATTCGGTTCTGGAGCACTACAGTTCTCATAGCATTCAGTTCATCAGTTATCAATTCAAGAGCAGAAAAAGTTGCATTACTCATTACTTCGAGAAGTGTAGACAGTTTCCGCAGCTCCCAAATCGATTTCACTGCGCCATATGCAGGTAATATGCCTGCCCACGATATAACAGCATCACTCAAGTCTATGTGCGTCAGTTTGGTACCCACAGCATGATGGTCTTTCCAGCTCATCTCGATCTGTCCCACTGGATTTTCAGGCTTCCTGACAGCTTTCTTGGCCACATCTCGGGTATTTCGAATATTTCCCTAAGGCAAAACTGCAGTGTGTTGTATGGCCGGGACCAGGTACCCCCAAAAAACAACTGCCGGACCAATTCTCAGGTAACCATTTATATGCTTTCTTGCCACACACAAAATAACAATCCTCTACCTTAGTAGTTACTTTGTTACAAAATGGCTGCCCTGCATGAAACAATTTCCTATCTATTACAGATAGTTGTTCAAAAAGTACAGGATTACGTTGCACTTGATCAATAGTCTTATGCATGGACTCAAGAAATGAGTCATAATTTGAACTACAAGTTCCACCCATTTTGTTTGCTTTGGTATAACATTTGTAATGTACAGTCACATTGCACTTGCTCCAACCCACTTGAATTGTGTCATTCTTATAAAAACATACAATTCCCTTTTGTGTCACAGGCAAATACAGTGCTACCTTATCATATGCTTTAATAGCTACGGTGTCATAAACCAAATTTTCCCAGGTCTCATTGACCCCTAGGGGGACTGCAGTCATCAATAACTCCACATATGCTGTTGGTATGGCTGTGCAAATCCAGCAGTTCGAAACATTAAAAGTCTCAGCATACACACGTGTAATTGCCTGATAAGTGTTAAAGTTTGGGTGCCAGTCTATGTTTGGCTCATCACGTTTAATCAGTTCAACTTTTGTGGCAGGAAAAAGGAAAGGCCGCAACAAAAAGAACAATGTTATCAGTATAGCTACCAGAATAATCATGCAAGTTTTCTGAGGTTTTTCTATATCTCTGTTTGCTCTATACCTGGTCATTTTGTTCTCGTTGTACAACAGTAACAAGGTTTTTGTCCAGTTCAAAGTTCTTAACCAGTTTACAGTGTGTCAAATAAATCCAGGACGCTCGCTCCGCGATCTTGACTGCAGTGGGTGTCGACAGTAGTACCTGGTATGGCCCTTCCCACTTCGGAGAACTCCAGTTTTTTCTGTTCACCACCTTCACCCAGACCCATGCGCCTGGGGCTACTGCTGCTTCTGATGGTCTTGGTTGCTCTTTATCTGAAACAGAATTTAACTGCAAAAGTTTGTTATTCAAAAATCGCCTCATATACCCTGCAAGTGAACTGTCAGCCTTTTGCTCTGCAGGCATGAGAGCTTTCCATTGAGGTGTATAATATGTATACATGTTTATTGTAGGATTCACTGTGGTAAGCTTCTCTTGAATTTGATTGTGTATAGCTTGCTAACCCTAATTAGTTAATTGAGTAATGGATATTTGACTATTTAAATAGAGTGTAAGCCTTTTACTGTTGTCTGATGAAGCAACTTTATGTTGTGAAAGCGCTCACCATTTTCTGTTTTCTGTTTTGTCTATTAATAAATGTTCTCAGTGTGCTAGCTCGGTGCATTTTCTTTCATTTTGTTTAGGTGTGTAATATGCCCTCCCAAACAGAACTTCAAAAGGAGTTAACCCTTTTGCATTTGGAACAGTTCTCATGCTCAACAGTGCCAGAGGTAAACAATGCACCCAGTTCTTTTGTCTCACTAATCAATTTTCTAAGCTTGTTTTTCAAAACCCCATTGTGCCTCTCTACTAATCCTGCAGATTGAGGGGTGGTATGCACAAAGACTTTTCAGAGAAATCCCGAAATAATGGCTAAGTTGTTGTATAGTTTGATTTACAAAGTGTGTGCCATTGTCACTATAAATCTTTTCCGGTATGCCAAATCTAGGAATAATTTCTTTAACGAGGACATTTGCAACAGTATCTGCATCTGGATTTTTAGTTGGAAAAGCTTCCACCCATTTGGAAAACATATCTACAATGACGAGGCAGTACTTCTTATTTTCGCATTTGTTCAGTTCTATAAAATCCATACAAATAGTATGGAACAGATACGGTGGTATAGGGAAACTCCCTTGCTTAGGTTTCAATGCCCCTTGTGCATGATGCTTGTTACAAACATGGCATGCTGCACAAAAATGTTTTGTGTAATTAGTAAATCCATATGTCGTAAACACTCGATTCACTAACTGCACCATCCCCCCTGTTGAGACATGGCACTGCCCATGGCTCAACAAAGCTGCATATCTAAACAAGTTAGATGGTAAAATCGGTTTGTTTTCTTTGGAGATGTACAGTCCCTTCTCAAGGATTGCTCCTCGTTTTATCCATTTTTGTTTTTCTACATTTGTACTAAGTGTCTGCATTGTTTTTAACATTTCTAAGTCTAAAATCTCAGATGGTTGTAATTCCTCACTTAAAAGAAAAACTTCTGAAGCTGAAGCTGCCTGTTTTGCAGCTGTATCAGCCCTCGCATTACCTTTTGAAATTCTGTCCTGTTGCTTGGTATGAGCTACGCATTTGCAAATAGCTACTTTCTGAGGTAACTGAATAGAGTCTAACAAATCTAAAATAAATTGCGCATGATTAATTGGTTTACCCAGTAGATGTTATCATCCCTCCATTTTTCCAATGCTGCGCAAACACATGTACAGTAGAAAAAGCATACTGATTGTCAGCAAAAATGTTTACTTACTTAACTTTTGCTAAGGTACATGCCCTAGTCAAGGCAATCAATTCTGCTGCTTGTGCAGATAAGTTGTGTGGTAAAGGCTTTGCTTCTAAAATCTCGGTATCAGAAACTACTGCATACCCCACTAGATTCTGTCCTGTAGGACCCCTCCTGCACGAGCTGTCCACATAGTATGTCACCTCGGCATCATTCAAGGGAACATCCATAAGGTCTTTTCTAGGTAGTGTCTTTTGCTCAATCTCCTGCAGGCAGCAGTGTGGTTTGCCATCTGCAGGGGTTGGGAACAAGGTTGACGGATTCAAAGTTGTGCATCATTCAATTGTCATATGAGGTTGGCTCAACAGTATAGTCATACAGGTAAGATGTCTAGCAGGAGAAAGCTATGCTACTTTTTCTTGCAGTAAAATAATCGCGACTGCATGAGGCACTCTCAATATGAGAGGGTGGAACAATACTACTGAGGCTGAAGCCTGCACTGCCATTGCAGCTGCGACTACTGCTTGTACACAGTGGGGCAAGGATCACGCCACTGGGTCTAGCTGTGATGAATAGTAAGCTATGGGGCGTTGTTTGTCCCCATGCTGTTGTGTTAACACTGATGTCATATAACCTTGCTTACAGTCTGCAGTTTGGAAAAATCACTTATGATAGTTTGGTAATCCTAAAGCTAAGGAAGAAGCTATCAGTTGTTTCAGTTTGCAGAAAGCTGATTCTGCTTCTGGTGTCCACTGTAATAAATCTTGTGCTGCCATCGGCTTTTTGAATATCAAGTTAGTCAGCGGAGCAGACTCCAAGGCATAGTTTGGAATCCAACTCCGACAAAAGTTAGTAGTACCCAGGAAGGACATCATTTCCTTCTTGGTAGTTGGTTTAGGTGTTTGTAATATTGCTGTTTTTCTGTCTTCATCTAATATTCTGCCTTCTTTGGATATTACATATCCCAGGTATTTGACCTGTTTTTTTCCAAAGTTGCAGTTTGTTTTTGTTTACCTTGTGTCCTTGAGTGGCTAAAAATTGTAATAATGCTATAGTATCCTCCCTGCATTCTTGCTGGGTGGGGGCTGCCAGCAGAATGTCGTCTACATAAAGTAAAATCTGACTACCTTTCAGTGGGATAAATCCCACCAGGTTACTTGCCATTTCTTGTGCGAATAACGTTGGACTTTCACAATATCCCTGTGGTAGCCTCGTATATGTATACTGTTTCCTCTGAAATGTAAATGCAAACCAATGTTGGCTGTCTGGGTGTATCGGTATTGAGAAAAATGCATTGCTAATATCTACCACAGAAAAATACTTTTGTTGAGGTTTCAAATCATTCAATAAAGTGTGTGGATCTGGCACCGTAGGTGCCCTGGGTATAACTGCGTCATTCACAGCTTGCAAATCTTGGACCATACGCCATTCCCCGTTTGCTTTCCTAACAGGAAATAAGGGTGTATTACACGGTGAATCAGGAGATTCTATTAAGACTCCTTCCTTAAGTAAGGCTGCTATTATAGGTTTGATTCCTATTTCTGCATCCTTTCTTAAGGGATACTGTCTCTTTTGAGGTCTAAATGCTGATTTTGGCGTGATAGTAACTGGTCCTGCTGTACAAATAAGTCCTACATCTGATTTCCCTGTTGACCAGAGAGTCTCTGGTATGTCTCGTAAGGCTTTTTCCTCTTCCTCTAGTAAGAGTGCTACTCAGCTATCCTCACTTGCCTGTGAGTGCACAGCTGGGTGTGTCTGTGTTATCCAATTTAATTTCTGCTTTTGTACTCCTTGTTCAGAGAGTTCTAACTCTGTCTGTTTTTCCCACCTTGTGACATTTTCTCCTAGGTCTGCCCACTTCAAATTTCTATCTTTAGTTAAACTTACATGTGGTAATCGATTAGATTTGTAAAGTGCTAGGAATTCCTGGGGCAATGAACAGCTTACTACACTGTTTCCTTCTGTGTCCCAGTACAAATTTCATAATACTAATCTATTAGCATGGTTTCTAAACAGCTCTTGCTCATATTCTTTATCAGGTCCTGGTCTGCTACAGTAATATAGAGTGCAATGCAACAAATGCTTTTTATCAGTGTCAAGGGAGGGATTTACTGATGGCTACATTCATCAGTTCTTGATTACTGCCCCTGGACCAGTCGTAACTATGTCCTGGCTGTACCAATAAGACGTTTCACCCTCCGGTCGCACTACAAAAGTATTCATTTTTCGCTGTGCTTCCATACCCTGCATAGTTGGAACTACGGCTATGCCAAATATCTGCATTAGTTCTCTGCCCAAGAGATTTACTAGGCATTTTGCAGAAACAACAATTTTGCCTTTCTGGGTCATCCCTGAAACTGGGTCAGTTATCGCTATGTTGTGGGAGAGTGGCTCCCGATACAGCTGTCCATTAGCTGCTTTTACTAATATGTAGTCCAGTGATTCTGAATTTTCTGGTAGTTTGGAAGGATGTATCAGGGTCCGTGAAGCCCCTGAGTCACACAGGAATTTGACTTCCCTCCCCTCTACCAGAAGTGTAACTTCCAGTTTTGTGTCTGCTAAGTAGAGCTCTAAGCTCAATAATGCTAAGTCTAAAATTTCACTTTCTTCATTATCTATGAATTCATGTACATCCTCTATTTCTTCTGTCACATCCTCTACCCTTTCTATCACATTTGCATTTGTCTTTTCTTGTTTATTTCTATCCAGTGATTTTTGACTGTCATATAGTCATTCCTCACCCTCCTTATCTTCTGTGGTTACCTTTTTATTTTGCCTGCAATCCCTGGCCAAATGTCCCTTTTTCCCACATTTGAAACATTCACCCCTTTTCTTTCTTTCTTCAAAGTCTTCTGATCGCTTATCAGATTGTTTGTTTCCCTGGGTATTTTTCTTACCCTTCTTCCCAGTTTGTACTACAAAGACTTCTGATCTGTCTTCTACTGCAAATACTTGAGTTTTCTTTTTCTTTTTGCTATTAAAATGCCTTTTGGCATGTCTTGCATATTCAAGTAATGACTGTAATCTACTTGTACGGTGATCTACCATGTGCTTTGTAATAAAGCTGCTAATGGGTGCAATACTGCCTTTTAAAAATGCATTCTTTAGCTGTTGCTCATATGGGGAATCATGTGTTTGATCTTCAGGTACCTGCATTCCACAATGGTTATTAAAACATTCTAATAATCTGGCATAATATCTATCAACAGTTTCACGTTCTTGTTGTATGTATTGATTAATGCAAGTCCAATCAGCCCTAGGCTTCCATTTCTCAGAGATTCAGTCTGTCAGACCTTTCACTCTGTTGTCCAGTTCTGCATTACTATGTGGGAGTGGCCTAAGCTCTGTGTCACGGGGATTCCAGTTGCCACTGATCATGTGCCAGTCTGGACCTACGATTTATCTAACTACTTTCTCTACTTCTTCTCCATTCAAATGGTAACTTAACCTTATGCCTTGTAAGTCTTCTAAGAATTTTCTAAAGTTAAATTTGCATGGGGAATTCCCTCTGTGGCTTTCTGGATGTCTTCCGGTGTCCACGGTCTATATACTAGAAGAGTTGGATCCTGTCCTGCCTGTCCTGCCTGTGGATTTGGTACTTCTATGCGTGGACATATCTCTTCCTCACGCATAGCTTGTGAATTTTTATTTATTTCATATAATTCTATATCCCCTCTCAAGTTGCGTGTTCGAGACCTGGTCTCGATAGGATCTCTGACAAATGGTTTTGATTTTGCAGGAACAGTTGGGTATGGCGGAGGTGGATCAGCTTGTCCACTCGCTTCATATTCTGGTAAAGGAAGAGGAGGGGGCGGAGGAGGGGCTGTTGCTATTACCAAGTTATTATCTTCTTTATCTAAAAACATTGCTTTTAAATTTTTAATCTTTTGCTCCCTGCGGTTTGCTTCCTCAAGCCACCTGTGTGCCTGAGGGACTCCTAATTGTCATTGCTTTTTTAGCTGACCTTTTGCGTCTGTTTTAAGTTGTCTAACAAGTTTAATAAGTGAAGGTTTATCTAAATTACCATCAAATTTGTATTTATCAACCCATTTTGTATAATACTTAACATTATCAGCACGCTGTAGTTTTATATATTTCGCGTCTTCGGTTAGGAGCGGGTCTCGGGAACTTTTTGTGCACTGATTTCCCATGTTGCCTTAGCTAAGTCAGAAATTGTTAAGTAATCCTTCTTATCACGTGGTACCACGATTTTACACCTTTTCACAGTTTATCTAGAATAACTGCCTACTTATTCTGTTTCCCTGATCTATGACAAGACAGCAATCTTTTTGTCCTTGATCTGCACATGCAAATCTCCCTGACAAAACAATACTGTAACAAGTCCCTGATCTAAAACAGAAAAAAGGTAAATTCCTCCTTACCTGACCCCCCGTGAGTTGATCCACCGGAACGTTGACTCGTCCTCCAATCCCAGATCAGAAACAGTGGCTGGCCTCTTTCAAACGACAATTCAGTCGGAGGGCTTTCAAGACAGAAGAGCCGATGTGGCCACTTCTCTGTATGGGTACATGCCACCGGGCCCAATTCTGACCTGAGGCTAGAGTGAGAGGTACTTTCCGGCTTGAAGGACCAAAACTGTCAAAGGAAAAATATACTTTAAAAATGAACAAAAGATGGTAGGTTCAGGTCAAGGCACTTTAATCTTGCAGCAAGGAGACAAAAACATGCTAATACAGAGTTTGTCTAACTAGAATCAGGAAATGCTAACATTTTTATACACTTTCTAATAAGACATTGCCTACCAAGCTGACGTAGTGAATCACAAGTTTTGTCATCATCATTTAGTAATAATTGTTTTTACAATATTCTGCTGGTACCATCAATTTTTGTGAGAAACCTCCTAAGAAAAACAACGTGGCCTTGGCTACCACCGGTTAGATATATGCAATGTTACCATTCAAGGTACTATGGCTAATTTGAGCACAAAGCAAGTATAGATTGCAGTTCATTTTTCTAACAGCCCTTTGTCTATGTTATCTATAAACTTCTGCAGCTGCACATGTTCTCATACTTCGAACAGAGCTGATTGTTTAAAATCATTACATTTACAGAATATAGCATTGTTCATTCATTTTTCCTGACCTAGCAGATAATCACCTGTTTCTCAAGTACGTTTCCAAAAGGCATAAACATGAATATTGCTGTGCTAGCAATTACTAGCTCAGAGGGCATCTTGCAAGTTTCAGAAAGCACACTGCAGTTTCAAAAAGCATCTTTTCAGTCTCATATGAAACTCAACTTTATATAAAACAGTGCATATAAAATAGAATGAAAAACATATTAACTTATTTAGTTTCTAATTAGCATTAAGCATACACACATTAATACATATTTTTCTGACAGTACTACTCATGTACTACTCAATGCACATGCCACAGGAGCACTCTCACCATGTCACTGGCAGAGCAAATGTTCTACTGCCAAGAAATCCAAACATACGTCCACATATGTTTGAGCAACATCTCAAAACATAATACTATGTTGTGTGACATCAGTACATTGAAACAAAATGATTCCCTATGATAGAATTGAACATCAGTCTGTATAACTCCTCCAACTAACAATATGGCTATGAATCACATGCATCATAGTGAAACTGTTCTCAGAGCTGTTGAACTCTGTGTGAGGTCATTACATCAAATGTATTTTAGTTGGTCATAACTTTTATCTGATAAAATGGATGAGGAAGGTCTCTGCCACTCTATATGTACATAATCGAACTGGAGGGATGCCGTGCCCTTGGAACAGTTATAGGCACAGATGTTTGCACTCGCTCAGTGCTAGTTTTGAATGGAGAAAATCAACACAACAGTCGGATTAATGAGCTCACCATGGTGTAAGTGCCTTGACAACTGTCATATGTGTGGTTATGTGAAGGCATTACTTCATGTGTATGAATCAAAGAATATGTGTCCCTATAATTACTTTGAAAAAGTCCTTGCTGTATGTCAGACATTTCCTGATGCTAGGTATACCCAAACACACCTGTAGCCCCATGCTGTTGTCACTGTGATGGCAGAACAGCAATCATGTCCAATGTGGATATAATCCTGTACTGGAATACATGCCTTACTTAACAACATATATAACATTGTCCTCAGCCCTGAGGAGACATCTTACTACAGTTGGTATGGAAGGAAAAGCTAATCAAATGACATCATCAGTCTTCAATACAGCATTGCAAAATGAAAATGAAATAAAATCTTGTAAGAGAAAAAAAAATCTACACATGAACATTGCACACATGGGTGACAACACTTTTAACATGTACATAGATATACATGTGCATTTGTAGTCTGTTCTGCACAGTAAGAGGAAGAAACATATCCACAGAAGACAGTCAGTCCTGTATTTGAATTCCCTACCTATCTGCTGACAAAATCTACACAACTAGGTATAGAAGGTTTAGGATCTTTGCTTGGAAATGTTTGCATGGGTATTTTTATACCCCAGGCAGATTCCAAATAATTTTTCCTCTGGTAAATTGAAAATGTTGGAGGTGTGATAGGGAAGAAAGCTTGGGAACATATATTAGGAATGTATTGAGTTGGTAGACTTTTGCTGCGGTGGTGGTGCTGCGGTAGCGTTGTCACCTCACAGCAAGACGTTGTTCCGTTCGATTCTCAGCTAGAGCGTCTTCTGTGTGAAGACATGCATGAATGGGTGTACCTTCGTTGAAGGTTGTGCGTCCGGGCTGGCAATCTCGGCATGTAAAAAATCTACTGCCAATCATTAGCGGATCGGAGTTCCGCTGTGGCTACCCATAACCGGGAAAAGCCGAAAGAAACAAACAAACAAACAAACTGAGTTGGTAGACTTTTAAAAAATCCCTGAAGACTACTTACTCAATACTAGATGAGAAAATCTGTGTAACTAAGGATTTTTTTTTAAGCTGGGATACAGAAATGGAATTACACAGACAAAGTAAGGCCTTGCTGAGTTTAACTCTAGTGGCTACAAAAAACAATTGCTAGAAAATGGAAATCAAAGTCTAAGCCAACTGTACTAGAAGTAGTAACTATAGTAAGGAATCTTTAGAAAAGGTAATAGCAAATTACATAGAAAAATGGGAATTGTGAGAACAGCACAGGCAGAATAATGTTTTGGAGGAGGAATAAAGTTTAAGGGAAGACAGAAATTGAATGAGCTATGTAATATTTGACTAACACTGACTGGATAGATTGTTAGTGATATATAATGTTTGCAACTGAAAATATGTCCATATGATTTGTTTTCATTTATATTAATGTCTGGTTGCCTATGATAAGTGATAATGTAATAAAGATGTTGTTTGTTTAAAAAAAATCTTGACCAATGGATGGGAGATCGCAGATATACCCCAGGGTTTACCTCAGTGTCACTGACCGACAGAGGCACAGCAAAATAATGGGTATAGTTCCCCATACTAAAGGGGTGGCGTAAGCCACAAAACTATGGGCTAGGCTTGTAAATGCCCTCGGGCAGATAGCCTAGTATGAACCTATGAACCTATGAACAAAATCTACACACAAATGTATTATAGGCACATGGCACATAAGAAGTCTTTCTTCATGTGAGCCATACTGCATATTTGAATGGATGGCATCAGCTGTGTCTTGCAAAGAAGATGTGTGTGCTAAATGACTTCTACAGCCATCTAGGCTTGTAAATGTTGTTAATACTAACAATTGTAATACTCTCCTGCATCCATTTACATTCACATGCACACAATCATGAGGTTCTCACTGCTATATTCAAGCTACCTATCTACTAACACATACTCCACAGAAGAAGTCTGACTGTAATAGTGAGACATTACTTTTTAAAAGGATTACCTCATCAGTATATTGCAGACAGTATGCATTTGTGGACAGAGTGAAAAGGGGATGTGGGATTGATCCGACCATGTAAATGATTCTCATGAGTGGGAGTCAAATGAACACAGCTGTTGAATTAATCCTCCAGTCATGCTATAGACCCACTATTACACACCCGCACACAAGGCACCTGCTGGGAGATTAGAACCCCCTACCTATCTAGTTAGATAACCTAGACAACACAGTACTTAATGGAAGTGCCACCACAGAAGTCTGAATTCAATAATGTGACTGCATTTTATAGATGATGACATCATTGTTGTGTTGCACAGAAGATTATGTTGGGAAAAGGTTCTGGCACTGATATAGATTCAACCTCCAAGTTTCTCCAGCTTGCTAGTTCAGTGAGGCCAGCAGTAATTAAGGTCATGCTTACCTGAATCTATACACAACACACACACACACACACACACACACACACACACACACACACACACACACACACACACACACACACACGCACACACACACATACACACACACAACTTCAGTTGTTTCAGTTTGCAGAAAGCTGATTCTGCTTCTGGTGTCCACTGTAATAAATCTTGTGCTGCCATGACTTTTGAATATCAAGTTAGTCAGCTGAGCAGACTCCAAGGCATAGTTTGGAATCCAACTCCGACAAAAGTTAGTAGTACCCAGGAAGGACATCATTTCCTTCTTGGTAGTTGGTTTAGGTGTTTGTAATATTGCTGTTTTTCTGTCTTCATCTAATATTCTGCCTTCTTTGGATATTACATATCCCAGGTATTTGACCTGTTTTTTCCAAAGTTGCAGTTTGTTCTTGTTTACCTTGTGTCCTTGAGTGGCTAAAAATTGTAATAATGCTATAGTATCCTCCCTGCATTCTTGCTGGGTGGGGGCTGCCAACAGAATGTTGTCTACATAAAGTAAAATCTGACTACCTTTCAGTGGGATAAATGCCACCAGGTTACATGCCATTTCTTGTGCGAATAACGTTGGACTTTCACAATATCCCTGTGGTAGCCTCGTATATGTATACTGTTTCCCCTGAAATGTAAATGCAAACCAATGTTGGCTGTCTGGGTGTATCGGTATTGAGAAAAATGCATTGCTAATATCTACCACGGAAAAATACTTTTGTTGAGGTTTCAAATCATTCAATAAAGTGTGTGGATCTGGCACCGTTGGTGCCCTGGGTATAACTGCGTCATTCACAGCTTGCAAATCTTGGACCATACGCCATTCCCTGTTTGCTTTCCTAACAGGAAATAAGGGTGTATTACACGGTGAATCAGGAGATTCTATTAAGACTCCTTCCTTAAGTAAGGCTGCTATTATAGGTTTGATTCCTATTTCTGCATCCTTTCTTAAGGGATACTGTCTCTTTTGAGGTCTAAATGCTGATTTTGGCGTGATAGTAACTGGTCCTGCTGTACAAATAAGTCCTACATCTGATTTCCCTGTTGACCAGAGAGTCTCTGGTATGTCTCGTAAGGCTTTTTCCTCTTCCTCTAGTAAGAGTGCTACTCAGCTATCCTCACTTGCCTGTGAGTGCACAGCTGGGTGTGTCTGTGTTATCCAATTTAATTTCTGCTTTTGTACTCCTTGTTCAGAGAGTTCTAACTCTGTCTGTTTTTCCCACCTTGTGACATTTTCTCCTAGGTCTGCCCACTTCAAATTTCTATCTTTAGTTAAACTTACATGTGGTAATCGATTAGATTTGTAAAGTGCTAGGAATTCCTGGGGCAATGAACAGCTTACTACACTGTTTCCTTCTGTGTCCCAGTACAAATTTCATAATACTAATCTATTAGCATGGTTTCTAAACAGCTCTTGCTCATATTCTTTATCAGGTCCTGGTCTGCTACAGTAATATAGAGTGCAATGCAACAAATGCTTTTTATCAGTGTCAAGGGAGGGGGATTTACTGATGGCTACATTCATCAGTTCTTCGGTTACTGCCCCTGGACCAGTCGTAACTATGTCCTGGCTGTACCAATAAGACGTTTCACCCTCCGGTCGCACTACAAAAGTATTCATTTTTCGCTGTGCTTCCATACCCTGCATAGTTGGAACTACGGCTATGCCAAATATCTGCATTAGTTCTCTGCCCAAGAGATTTACTAGGCATTTTGCAGAAACAACAATTTTGCCTTTCTGGGTCATCCCTGAAACTGGGTCAGTTATCGCTATGTTGTGGGAGAGTGGCTCCCGATACAGCTGTCCATTAGCTGCTTTCACTAATATGTAGTCCAGTGATTCTGAATTTTCTGGTAGTTTGGAAGGATGTATCAGGGTCCGTGAAGCCCCTGAGTCACACAGGAATTTGACTTCCCTCCCCTCTACCAGAAGTGTAACTTCCAGTTTTGTGTCTGCCAAGTAGAGCTCTAAGCTCAATAATGCCAAGTCTAAAATTTCACTTTCTTCATTATCTATGAATTCATGTACATCCTCTATTTCTTCTTTCACATCCTCTACCCTTTCTATCACATTTGCATTTGTCTTTTCTGTTTATTTCTATCCAGTGATTTTTGACTGTCATATAGTCATTCCTCACCCTCCTTATCTTCTGTGGTTACCTTTTTATTTTGCCTGCAATCCCTGGCCAAATGTCCCTTTTTCCCACATTTGTAACATTCACCCCTTTTCTTTCTTTCTTCAAAGTCTTCTGATCGCTTATCAGATTGTTTGTTTCCCTGGGTATTTTTCTTACCCTTCTTCCCAGTTTGTACTACAAAGACTTCTGATCTGTCTTCTACTGCAAATACTTGAGTTTTCTTTTTCTTTTGCTATTGAAATGCGTTTTGGCATGTCTTGCATATGCAAGTAATGACTGTAATCTACTTGTGCGGTGATCTACCATGTGCTTTGTAATAAAGCTGCTAATGGGTGCAATACTGCCTTTTAAAAATGCATTCTTTAGCTGTTGCTCATATAGGGAATCATGTGTTTGATCTTCAGGTACCTGCATTCCACAATGGTTATTAAAACATTCTAATAATCTGGCATAATATCTATCAACAGTTTCACGTTCTTGTTGTATGTATTGATTAATGCAAGTCCAATCAGCCCTAGGCTTCCATTTCTCAGAGATTCAGTCTGTCAGACCTTTCACTCTGTTGTCCAGTTCTGCATTACTATGTGGGAGTGGCCTAAGCTCTGTGTCACGGGGATTCCAGTTGCCACTGATCATGTGCCAGTCTGGACCTCTGATTTATCTAACTACTTTCTCTACTTCTTCTCCATTCAAATGGTAACTTAACCTTATGCCTTGTAAGTCTTCTAAGAATTTTCTAAAGTTAAATTTGCATGGGGAATTCCCTCTGTGGCTTTCTGGATGTCTTCCGGTGTCCACGGTCTATATACTAGAAGAGTTGGATCCTGTCCTGCCTGTCCTGCCTGTGGATTTGGTACTTCTATGCGTGGACATATCTCTTCCTCACGCATAGCTTGTGAATTTTTATTTATTTCATATAATTCTATATCCCTCTCAAGTTGCGTGTTCGAGACCTGGTCTCGATAGGATCTCTGACAAATGGTTTTGATTTTGCAGGAACAGTTGGGTATAGCGGAGGTGGATCAGCTTGTCCACTCGCTTCATATTCTGGTAAAGGAAGAGGAGGGGGAGGAGGGCTGTTGCTATTACCAAGTTATTATCTTCTTTATCTAAAACATTGCTTTTAAATTTTTAATCTTTTGCTCCCTGTTTTGCTTCCTCAAGCCACCTGTGTGCCTGAGGGACTCCTAATTGTCATTGCTTTTTTAGCTGACCTTTTGCGTCTGTTTTAAGTTGTCTAACAAGTTTAATAAGTGAAGGTTTATCTAAATTACCATCAAATTTGTATTTATCAACCCATTTTGTATAATACTTAACATTATCAGCACGCTGTAGTTTTATATATTTCGCGTCTTCGGTTAGGAGCGGGTCTCGGGAACTTTTTGTGCACTGATTTCCCATGTTGCCTTAGCTAAGTCAGAAATTGTTAAGTAATCCTTCTTATCACGTGGTACCACGATTTTACACCTTTTCACAGTTTATCTAGAATAACTGCCTACTTATTCTGTTTCCCTGATCTATGACAAGACAGCAATCTTTTTGTCCTTGATCTGCACATGCAAATCTCCCTGACAAAACAATACTGTAACAAGTCCCTGATCTAAAACAGAAAAAAGGTAAATTCCTCCTTACCTGACCTCCCGTGAGTTGATCCACCGGAACGTTGACTCGTCCTCCAATCCCAGATCAGAAACAGTGGCTGGCCTCTTTCAAACGACAATTCAGTCGGAGGGCTTTCAAGACAGAAGAGCCGATGTGGCCACTTCTCTGTATGGGTACATGCCACCGGGCCCAATTCTGACCTGAGGCTAGAGTGAGAGGTACTTTCCGGCTTGAAGGACCAAAACTGTCAAAGGAAAAATATACTTTAAAAATGAACAAAAGATGGTAGGTTCAGGTCAAGGCACTTTAATCTTGCAGCAAGGAGACAAAACATGCTAATACAGAGTTTGTCTAACTAGAATCAGGAAATGCTAACATTTTTATACACTTTCTAATAAGACATTGCCTACCAAGCTGACGTAGTGAATCACAAGTTTTGTCATCATCATTTAGTAGTAATTGTTTTACAATATTCTGCTGGTACTATCAATTTTTGTGAGAAACGTCCTAAGAAAAACAACGTGGCCTTGGCTACCACCGGTTAGATATATGCAATGTTACCATTCAAGGTACTATGGCTAATTTGAGCACAAAGCAAGTATAGATTGCAGTTCATTTTTCTAACAGCCCTTTGTCTATGTTATCCTATAAACTTCTGCAGCTGCATGTTCTCATACTTGAACAGAGCTGATTGTTTAAAATCATTACATTTACAGAATATAGCATTGTTCATTCATTTTTCCTGACCTAGCAGATAATCACCTGTTTCTCAAGTACGTTTCCAAAAGGCATAAACATGAATATTGCTGTGCTAGCAATTACTAGCTCAGAGGGCATCTTGCAAGTTTCAGAAAGCACACTGCAGTTTCAAAAAGCATCTTTTCAGTCTCATATGAAACTCAACTTTATATAAAACAGTGCATATAAAATAGAATGAAAAACATATTAACTTATTTAGTTTCTAATTAGCATTAAGCATACACACATTAATACATATTTTTCTGACAGTACTACTCATGTACTACTCAATGCACATGCCACAGGAGCACTCTCACCATGTCACTGGCAGAGCAAATGTTCTACTGCCAAGAAATCCAAACATACGTCCACATATGTTTGAGCAACATCTCAAAACATAATACTATGTTGTGTGACATCAGTACATTGAAACAAAATGATTCCCTATGATAGAATTGAACATCAGTCTGTATAACTCCTCCAACTAACAATATGGCTATGAATCACATGCATCATAGTGAAACTGTTCTCAGAGCTGTTGAACTCTGTGTGAGGTCATTACATCAAATGTATTTTAGTTGGTCATAACTTTATCTGATAAAATGGATGAGGAAGGTCTCTGCCACTCTATATGTACATAATCGAACTGGAGGATGCCGTGCCCTTGGAACAGTTATAGGCACAGATGTTTGCACTGCTCAGTGCTAGTTTTGAATGGAGAAAATCAACACAACAGTCGGATTAATGAGCTCACCATGGTGTAAGTGTAACCTTGACAACTGTCATATGTGTGGTTATGTGAAGGCATTACTTCATGTGTATGAATCAAAGAATATGTGTCCCTATAATTACTTTGAAAAAGTCCTTGCTGTATGTCAGACATTTCCTGATGCTAGGTATACCCAAACACACCTGTAGCCCCATGCTGTTGTCACTGTGATGGCAGAACAGCAATCATGTCCAATGTGGATATAATCCTGTACTGGAATACATGCCTTACTTAACAACATATATAACATTGTCCTCAGCCCTGAGGAGACATCTTACTACAGTTGGTATGGAAGGAAAAGCTAATCAAATGACATCATCAGTCTTCAATACAGCATTGCAAAATGAAATGAAATAAAATCTTGTAAGAGAAAAAAAATCTACACATGAACATTGCACACATGGGTGACAACACTTTTAACATGTACATAGATATACATGTGCATTTGTAGTCTGTTCTGCAGTAAGAGGAAGAAACATATCCACAGAAGACAGTCAGTCCTGTATTTGAATTCCCTACCTATCTGCTGACAAAATCTACACAACTAGGTATAGAAGGTTTAGGATCTTTGCTTGAAATGTTTGCATGGGTATTTTTATACCAGGCAGATTCCAAATAATTTTCCTCTGGTAAATTGAAAATGTTGGAGGTGTGATAGGGAAGAAAGCTTGGAACATATATTAGGAATGTATTGAGTTGGTAGACTTTTGCTGCGGTGGTGGTGCTGCGGTAGCGTTGTCACCTCACAGCAAGACGTTGTTCCGTTCGATTCTCAGCTAGCGTCTTCTGTGTGAAGACATGCATGAATGGGTGTACCTTCGCTGAAGGTTGTGCGTCCGGCTGGCAATCTCGGCATGTAAAAATCTACTGCCAATCATTAGCGGATCGGAGTTCGCTGTGGCTACCCATAACGGAAAAGCCGAAGAAACAAACAAACAAACAAACTGAGTTGGTAGACTTTAAAAATCCTGAAGACTACTTACTCAATACTAGATGAGAAAAATCTGTGTAACTAAGGATTTTTAAGCTGGGATACAGAAATGGAATTACACAGACAAAGTAAGGCCTTGCTGAGTTTAACTCTAGTGGCTACAAAAACAATTGCTAGAAATGGAAATCAAAGTCTAAGCCAACTGTACTAGAAGTAGTAACTATAGTAAGGAATCTTTAGAAAAGGTAATAGCAAATTACATAGAAAATGGGAATTGTGAGAACAGCACAGGCAGAATAATGTTTTGGAGGAGGAATAAAGTTTAAGGGAAGACAGAAATTGAATGAGCTATGTAATATTTGACTAACACTGACTGGATAGATTGTTAGTGATATATAATGTTTGCAACTGAAAATATGTCCATATGATTTGTTTTCATTTATATTAATGTCTGGTTGCCTATGATAAGTGATAATGTAATAAAGATGTTGTTTGTTTAAAAAAAATCTTGACCAATGGATGGGAGATCGCAGATATACCCCAGGGTTTACCTCAGTGTCACTGACCGACAGAGGCACAGCAAAATAATGGGTATAGTTCCCCATACTAAAGGGGTGGCGTAAGCCACAAAACTATGGGCTAGGCTTGTAAATGCCCTCGGGCAGATAGCCTAGTATGAACCTATGAACCTATGAACAAAATCTACACACAAATGTATTATAGGCCCATGGCACATAAGAAGTCTTTCTTCATGTGAGCCAGACTGCATCTTTGAAGGGATTACATCAGCTGTGTCTTGCAAAGAAGATATGTGAGCAAAAATGACTTCTACAGCCATGTAGGATTCTAAATGTTGTTAATACTAACAATTGTAATACTCTCCTGCATCCATTTACATTCACATGCACACAATCATGAGGTTCTCACTGCTATATTCAAGCTACCTATCTACTAACACATACTCCACAGAAGAAGTCTGACTGTAATAGTGAGACATTACTTTTTTAAAAGGATTACCTCATCAGTATATTGCAGACAGTATGCATTTGTGGACAGAGTGAAAAGGGGATGTGGGATTGATCCGACCATGTAAATGATTCTCATGAGTGGGAGTCAAATGAACACAGCTGTTGAATTAATCCTCCAGTCATGCTATAGACCCACTATTACACACCTGCACACAAGGCACCTGCTGGGAGATTAGAACCCCCTACCTATCTAGTTAGATAACCTAGACAACACAGTACTTAATGGAAGTGCCACCACAGAAGTCTGAATTCAATAATGTGACTGCATTTTATAGATGATGACATCATTGTGTGTTGCACAGAAGATTATGTTGGGAGAAGGTTCTGGCACTGATATAGATTCAACCTCCAAATTTCTCCAGCTTGCTAGTTCAGTGAGGCCAGCAGTAATTAAGGTCATGCTTACCTGAATCTATACACAACACACACACACACACACACACACACACACACACACACACACACACACACACACACACACACACACACACACATACACACGCACACACACACACACACACACACACACACAACCCCTATCTATTATTTACACAATATAGAGGACACAGTACTTAACGCAATCACCACTAATGAAGTCTGACTCCTACAGTGTACAGTTCAGTGTGCATTGGATTAGTTTTGCATTCTGAGTCAGAGAAGATATTTTGATGTTGATATTTTTGTGCAAAGCCATATTTGTTGATATGGAGTAAGTGCAATCTTATAATCAATAATAAATAACAGACTGCATACCTAGGTGAGCTATGCTGTCTTTAATGTATATTGCAGTACTGAGACTGACATGTACCTTTTTTACAAGATGTTGTGTAGATGAGACACACACACACACACACTTCACATGCACACTTGCACACTTGTGAAACACAAGACGGACAATGAAGCAGTCATGGATCATCAGGTTATGATGATGGTATGTAAACCTTAATGAATGGTACTGATATTAGCAATGGTATGTGTTCATGCATGGGCAATGTGGACTGTTAATGCCAATTGATACTTAATGTTGCAATGCAGGAGGGTGAAGTAATGATGAAGTATGTGTGCCAAGGCTCTATTTGGTTTTATATCATTTAAGTGCTGCAGTGCAGACATAACTGTACAGAATGAAGTGTTCATTCAGCCACACTTGTGTACAGTGAGCCTTTTCCATGTAATGAAGTAATAACATGAAGGAACAATACTTATTTGTGTTCAAAATCTCTTCCTAAAGCACAGAGCTGAGAAACTCATTTGCACATATGATGCCAAAGTATTAGCACATATGTGATTCTAATTTGATGTGTTGAACTTGGAAGGGAAGTAATAGTATTCAGTGCTGCTCCCTGCCAACCTTTGTGCAAATAAGAAACAGAGAAAGAGAGAGAGAGAAATGATACGATTATGACTAGATGTAGAACAGATGTGTTTTATGTTGGTACTTTCTGTGTCACAATTTCAGCATTTGTCATGGCAGTACTTGCTCATTGCCTTGTGGATATACACTTTGCGTGTCGTACTCCACCTTCGACATGTTAGGGCAACAGCTTTATTCAGAAATGAATTGTTGCGATTGCCTTCCCTGTTTGCACAATGTTAGGAGGTGAGCAAACAGGGTTCACTGCTGAAGGAAAAAACTGAAAACTTTCATTTGGTCTGCCTTCTGTAGCATAAATTGGCTTAGTGATGATTCGTGGTTGTCAGCACTCTGGACAGTTACTGACTGGAAAAAAAATTAAATTATCACCTAGCTTTCTCTGTGGCACAAGGTATAAGTGCAGTGAGTTAAATAAAAAAGCAGGGTTTGAGTCCAGTATGCAGATAAATTTACAAAGAATGTCAGAATGTGATTATTATAAGTTATTTTGATCATGACTCTAACACTACATAGAAATGATTATCCTAAATATGTTGATTGTCCATATTGTGTCAGTAATGTCTACCAAAATTAACTTTTATACCTATTACATATCAGTCTAGGAAAAATCACATGTTAATTGGTTGTACAATGTGTTAAACATGACAAGGATGGTATGCAATAACACTTGAAATGCCATTTAGCATCAATGTTGTCAGACTTTGCGTAAATGCTGAGGACCACAAGTGATAAAACAGAAGGTGGTTAGACAGGTACACAGGCAACACATACACTTTCAAGAGACATAAAAATAGGCAGTAAGAGTTTCACCTACTGCTGGATTGGAATCATTGACAAAATTCAAAATTAAGTTTACCGACTTGAACATTATCTTAACACAACACAAAGGAAATCCCACCTTACATATAGAAAACTCTCACCATTGAAGCGACTGTGATAACCTATTGGGGCAATAGAGGAATTATGTATTACCCTTCAGCAATGTAATGATAATGTAAAAATTCCATAAGATGAAATGTACATCTATCAGCCTAATGAATAATCAACAGTAAAATGGGGTGTGAGAGAAGGGGTGAAGATAGAGATGGACTGAGATATATTAAAGGTTGGTGTTCTGGGTCATTAATGCACAGCTTTATGGTGTGTCCTCATTATTCATCTGTCATGCTCTGTATCATTAACTGATGGCTCTGGGGATGAAGAAGCTGTAAAAGAGGCAAAACAGGATTAAGACATGGGTAGAATAAGGATGGTTTAATATAGTAGTAGTGGGAGACAACCATAGCTATCCTCTTCTTCACAACATAAATGTAGAACTGTAGAAGAATTTGTTGAATTTGGACTGTTATTACATCCACAGTAGTTAACAACAGAATAATGTTGTATAGATAATTATGCCAAATGAAGTGTGTCAAGGGGACACATAGGCAAAGTGGAGAGCTATGTATGGGTTGTTATTTTTTCAATTTTTTTTTACTTTCAAAAAGAGAAGAATTTTGGGGAAGGGGCTTAGGAATGTGAGGTTCAAGTAGGTAGGGTGGGTGAGGAAGCAGGCACAGACCTAGAGGACATACAAGATCAACATGGATGGTGATGAACACAAACAATTGAGGGACACCATGATTGGGGATAGGTAGGGGACATCAGAGGTATACCTGTGCCATGCCTAAGAAGAGTATTAATGTAGTCCTCACCCTCAGAACTGTCATCATTTCTTCTGTCTCAGTTTCCTGTGTCATTTCTTGACATGGCATCATCTTTGCAACATGATGAAGTGCCTTTTTTACATGACCAATTTTGGCACTGAGGCCATGCAGATGGAGCAGGTAGGGCAGGGGCTGTGGAGGCAGTGCTGACAGCTTGAGACCCTGAATTGACCAGTACTGGTGCTGTATAACCAGGATGGATGGTGGGCTGATCCACAGTGGTCAGGCTACCTCTCTGTGCTGAATGTTATTTTTTAAGCTAAAATGTATGACAATAGAGCAACTTTAAGCCATAGAAAATAATAAAAAGAAAGAGAGAGACAGATAGATACAATGGGTGGGGTGAGACAAAAAAGAGAGAATTAGATGCATGGCATGCTACATGACTTTTATTTCAATACACATTTAGTATTATCCAGTGTGTGCACTTTTACTACATCAAGGTATTATGGGAAGGTCTTACTCTGTTGTATCATTAGTCAATTGCACTGTTATGATGTCATAACTACAAGTGTTTATTTTATTTGACTATTGCCATATTGCTAATAATTACATTTGTTATTAGGCTCACAGTAAGTCCTGATGCATCCATACCTTGTGCCTCACTGAGGCACTTTAACCTCTCATGATGTGTCTCCCTGTTTGCTAGAATGTCTTTTGCAGCTATACAACAGGGGAAGAGACATGAAAGCATAATGAATGCTAGTCCTGACTGTCTACTTCATTCTGTATAGTTGATTGCTGATGGGTCAGTATCCTTACACAAATGAGGAGTGTCAGCAGGTCTTAATTTATCTTCCCTTTGGCTAAGGATGTCCTTCTTGCACCATGTCAGGTCACTGTAGTGGTGAAGACATTGCTCTCAGTGTGTGGGATGTCAGCAGCCCTGGAGACGGCCTTGGATCATCTGTTCCAAACCTCATTTTTACTCAGAGACCAAGTATAGTCCTCCTGCAGCATCCTATGGCTGTAGCATTTCACAAAGAGTGCCCCAGAAATTCTGGGCTTCTAAACACCCCACCACTGTACTCTAAATTTAGCGCCATCATCTCCCCACTAAGCATGTCTATAGAAGTCAAGCTGCAAATCTATGTTTGAATTCCCACCAAATTCCAATCTTGCACTGAACAGCCAGTGGGCAAAGATGCACATGTAAGCCAACTGCATTTGTGCGATGAAAAGTAGGGAGATCCATTGCCAAACAGACAGGGATTTCATCAAAAAGCAATGAATTTTGTGAAACATGGAGGTGAGACGTATGTGTGATGCTCAGTCTCTGTTCAGTCTATCACAGTTTTTCTAATGATCAACACTGGCATGGTTAATGGCCTGGCTTATAAGCCTTGGTCTTTGGAAGGTTAAATAGAATGACTTGGGACATAATTTGTTGGGACATGTACACTGTAAAAAAGTTAGTTGTACAAGGTGGGAATCAAACTTAGGAAATAAAGGTTGCCTAAATTTCAAGCCATGTTATTATTTGTCAGTGCTACAAGACAACTGCCTTTTATCCATGGTCATTAGAGATATATTGCATTCAGTTTGAATGGTGATATGCTTCAGATAGACCTGTATGTGTGTGACTTTAAGAAGTCCAGGAAATGGCATTCCCATGAAAGAGGCTGCATTACTGTTTGTAAATATATTTAACATGGATAGAGTTTCATGAGCTGAGTAATACAGGTTGGAGTATGATACATATATACTTCACAACACATATTGTCCTAAACACATAGTTGGATTATGTGAGAAGTCAAGATGATTGTAGCTAAAGTATTGTGCCAATCATAGATATGTAAGTACATTTTGAATTAATTATTATAATTGTCATGCTTAAACAGTTGCCCACATAACCAACTGAGTTTCATAAATAAGTCTTTGATGATATATGCTACCAAGAAAAGGGAAGGTATCAAAGCATTACTGATGCATTTCTCACAATCAACTTTCCTATGATAGTGATTTGTATGCAGTGTTACCTCCCTGATCAAAGTGTTATGAGAATTGGCATTGTGACACCCTTTGTAAGAATAAATGCTATCATGATTTGAACCTTGTCTCTGCAGTCATGTGACTTACACCTTGTGCCACAGAGACCATTACGCAGCAGGTGGATGTTCTCAGCTCAATATGGTATAGGGTGCTAATGTCCATGCATTGCTGATAAGCCAGTTTGCACTATAGAAGACTGTCCAGATAAAATGTTCACTTTTTTCCTTAAGCAGGCAAGCTTCACTGTGCACCACTCAGCAGCAAGCAAGTGCAGAAGGCACGAAACATAAAAAATAGCATATGAAGTTGTCATGAAAGTAATAACATCAGCATTCCCTTCAACAGTATGGATTTGTACCCCACTCTGTTATTGGTCCAAAGTCACTGCATTTACAGCTTGTGACACAGAGAGATAGATATCAGGTGTCCTTCATTCACTTAATATGAATACCGTACAATGGTGCCAGGACTGTTTGCACTAATGAAGACTACAGAAATGACATTTTTATTTTTTTTCCTTCATCTGTGAGCCTTGTTTGTGCTCTGCTAAGTGCACAAATTCTAAAGGCAAAAATAAATTATATTCTAAACCACAAAAAAAAAAAAAAAAAAAAAAAAAAAAGGATAAACATGACTTTTATTTCTATTCATCAACAATTATACAATTACTAAGACACATACAGCATTTTCACATCTGCTGTAGCAATTACAAGCAGCACATGAGCTACACATAATCAGCATGTTATGTAGTGTCAATGGCTCAGAAAGGAGACATATAGTCAATGACATGAAGTTATGCTTAACAGACTACATACAACAGAGCACAAAGCTTGCCATGAAGAAGTACTACCTACTGGAATGAGGTATGATTCTGAGAGTTTATACAGCATGTGACACACCTGTCCACAGTACTCATGTTAATCATAGGTTCATAGGTGTGTACTAGGCTAATGACCCTGGAGCCTTCACAAGCCTAGCCCATAGGATTACCCTGGCATTGTGGCACCCGACCTTAGCTCCAAGTGCCTCTGTTGAGTAGAGCCACTGGAATGATCCCCGGGGTGAATTTTCTACTTCCCATCCACTCAGCAAGATTTCTCTTGAAGAAGGTCAGTGAGGTGCTCTGTTTGACATGTATGGGAAGTCTATTCCATAGCATGGTCAATCTCTGGGTTATAAACCTGTCCCTCCAGCACATTCTGTTGATTGTGGTAATGAGGTTGAGGTCTCTGGAGCTTGGGGTGTGGAGGGATTGGGATTTCTTTAGATGTAGCATTTCTAACAGAGCTGGGTCAGACATGACTTTGTAAGTCAAGCACAGATCACCTCTAAGTAGGCGATGTGAGACAGAGAATAGTTGGAGGTTTTTGAGTCTGTCCACATAGGACAGGTGTTTAAGGCCTAGGCTCTTCTTTGTGAGGTACTTTTTGTGGCATGTCCAGTTGTTGCAGGTGTCTAGTGAGGTGTATGCCAAATGGGGCATTGTACTCGATGACTGGCCTAATGAGGAAAGAGTAGAGGGAGACAATAACCTATTTCTTCCTGGATGCAAAACCCTTAGTAATGAGATGTGCCACATAGAAGGACTTTCTGACCACAGATGCATGGATCTCACCATACCCAATAGAACCAAGACACTCTCCTCCAAGAAAGAAAACCAATCTGTTGGTCCCCTGCCATAAACAAACTCTACAACAGAAGGAGGAAACTGATGCAGACTAAGGTGAAGTCACAAGACTGGAAAAACTCCCTTATCTGCCTCAACAAAAAGTTGAGATCTCTCATCAAGTCCTCTAAAACTAGGTATGAAAACAGAATTGCAGCAGATAGTAAAGACAACCACAAGCCTTCTATAGTTATGTTAGGAATCTCCATGGCAATACCCAGATTTGCTCTGAGCTGCTGCACAATGGTACCTCCTATTCTGAGCCAACAGATATTGCCAGTATACTGGCCGACAGATTCAGTGTCAACTTTACCCCCCTCTCCCCCCAAGGACCAATCACAATACCAGTAGATTGTCAGGAACCCAGTATTACTGCTGCACAGGTTAAAACAGCACTGTCCAAGGTCAAGAATACAGCTTCTATATGACCTGACAATATCCCTGGCTGTGTTCTGCATGAACTACAGAATGAACAGGCACCTCACCTGTGTGCTCTGTTCAATCACAGCCTCACCTCAGGCTTTGTCCCTGCTGAATAGTTCACTGCTACAGTTATCTCTCTCCACAAAGGGGGAGTGACTACAAACCCTGGGAACTATCGCCCCATTAGTCTTATGAGTCTGATATGCAAAGCTATAGAACGCATCATTATGGACCTAATAAACAAGGATATAGGGAATCTCCAAAAAAGAGAGGTTGCTGTGAACCTGTGTTCCCAGATCTCTTATAATGTCTTCTCTGTTCAGTAGACTACCATTGATGTGATAATTCATGGGAACTGGGTTTTTTCGCAAAGGGGATGATGACACATTTTTTGGCATTAAGTTTAAGGCCATGGTTCTGACACCAGTCATTGGTCTCAGTGAGGCCTTTCTGTAGGATGTCAACATCACTTGGGTAGTTAATAATGGCTCCCAACTTGCAATCATCTGCAAACTTTGTCAGCCAGAGTCCCTTCATGTTGGCCTGGACTTCTGAGAAGTAGATACCAAACAGGAGAGGACCCAGGACTGGCCCTTGTGGGACTCCACTTGTGACTGGTCAGCAGTCTGACTTGGAGTCAGCTACTTTCACACTGTGGGTTCTATCTGTGAGCCTGTTTGCAACCCACCTAGTGATATAGGGATTGATGCCTAGCTTAGTGAGTTTTTCTATGATTCCTGAGTGGGGAATGGTATCAAAGGCCTTAGCCAGATCAAGGTAGGCTGTATGAACCACCTTGCCTTCATCCACAGCTCTGGTGAATGATTCAAAGAAGTCTACCAAGTTGAGCAGACATGATCTACCCTTCATAAAACCAAGCTGAGTGGGATCCAGAGTTGGAGATTCTTTCAATCCTTGTTTATTAGGTCCATGATGGTGCATTCCACAGCTTTGCATATCAGACTTGTCAGGCTAATGGGGCGATAGTTCTCAGGGTCTGTAGTCACTCCGCCTTTGTGGAGAGGGATGACTGTAGCAGTGTGCCTTTCAGTAGGGACAAAGCCTGAGGTGAGGCTGTGATTGAACAGGGCACACATGTGAGGTGCCAGTTCACTCTGTAGTTCATGTAGAACACAACCAGTGATATTGTCAGGTCTCATAGAAGCTGTATTCTTGGCCTTGGACAGTGCTGTTTTAACCTGTGCACCATTAATACTGGGTGCCTGACAATCTACTAGTATTGTGATTGGTCCTTTGGGGGGAGAGAGGGGTAAAGTTGGCACTGAATCTGTCGGCCAGTATATTGGCTATATCTGTTGGCTCGGTATAGGAGGTTCCATTGTGCAGTAGCTCAGAGCAAATCTGGGTATTGCAGTGGAGATTCTTTACATAACTATAGAATGCCTTGTGGTTACCTTTACTATCTGCTGCAATTCTGTTTTCATAGCTAGCTTTAGAGGATTTGATGAGGGATTTCAACTTTTTGTTGAGGCTGATAAGGGAGTTTTTCCAGTCTTGGGACTTCACCTTATTTTGCATCAGTTTCCTCCTTCTGTTGTAGAGTTTGTTTATGGCAGGGGACAAACAGATTGGTTTTCTTTTTTTGAAGGAGAGCATCTTGGTTCTATTGGGTATGGTGAGAGCCATGCATTTGTGTACATGTTCGTACAGTGCATTGGTGTATGATTCGGCGGTCATGCAACTATTCTCCATTTGCATGGGTACCGTGATGTTAGCCACCTCTGTTTTTAGGAGCCCAAAGTTAGCTTTGGAGAAGTTTTTCATGGTGGTTACCTTTGCGGGGCAGATGAGACAGGTGTGAATTTCCAAGGTGATTAGTTTGTGGTCAGATCTAACCAGGAAGGAGTTGACTACTGGTGTAGAGAAACAGTTGCCCATGTTAGTAATGACCAGGTCAAGGATGTTGCTACCTCTAGTGGGGGCAAGAACGAGCTTTTCCAGGGCACTGGAATTAATGAGTTCCAGGAAACGTTGGGCAAGTGTATTGGTACATGAGTAGTTTTCCCAGTTAATGGAGGGGGTAGTGTTAGGTTGGACCCTGATATTCTCCAGGGTGTTTAGCAATGTGGATTGTGAGTCTTGAGACATGGCTGGGGACTTATAACAGGCTACGACCTGAATCGCTGTCTTACCCAATGTTAGCTGCACCTGAAGTATCTCTGATGCGTTATGTTGGGGTACCAGTCTGGAGGTGTGTGGATCCTTTATGAATATGGAAATACCACTGCCTTTGGAATTTAGATCCAAGTTCTGGGAATGATAGGTGTGGAATGATTTATTGTCTGGTAGTGCAGGGGTGCTTTCTGCTACCTTGAACCAAATCTCTGTTACAGCACAAATGTCAATGTTCTTCATTTTAAGGAGTGCTTCGAGTGAGGGCATTTTGAGATTTAGACTTCTAGCATTGAGAAGCATGGCCTCAGACTGCATTTGTTTGTAGCTGCTACAGTGGTAATTTGGTATTTGAAACACCACTTAAAAAAGCACTATAGGGCTGGAAAGAGCCTTCACCAGTATCCAGAAGCCCATGGGTGACAGATGCAGGCCATCTCTGTCAAAATATCGAGATCTATCAGTCATGTCACCACAGGCAGACAGATACTGGATCCCCTTAGAATGACACCAGAAACTTAGCCAATTGTTGAAATCAATCATTTTCTGCTTGTACTATGGTATCATTCTGGCTGATGGTAAGATGCTGCTCAGGGCTAGTGTCATACCTGCCTGTCTACATAATCCGAGATCTCCATGTCTCTTTTCATGTAGTCCAGGGAGGTACATCTCAGGTTATTCACACTCACATGTACAATGACAGAGTCATATTTGTAGCTGTTGTTGAGGGACCTGAGTACGTGCATTATGTGGTGGATCCTGACACCTGACAGGCAACTGACTCTTACTTTCTCCTAATTCAACCTAGTGAGTGGGACATCAGTGTGCCTCACTATCGAGTCACCTATGTGTAGTGTGCTGGGCATGCTGTTTTTCCTTAGGTGCTTTGGTTGAGTGGCATACTGTTTAGCAGAGTTATGTGTCTTGTGATTAGTGTTGTGTTGTGGTGGCCGAGTGCATTTCTGCCTTGGAGGTCTCTGCTGTTTGGGTAGATTTTTATTGAGAGCCTCCACGAAGGTGGGTGTGTGGTTTGTGTTTTTATGTGAAGGCAGTGCTCCTGTGTGTTCTGGACGGTTATGTGTTCCATGTGGTATGGTGCAAGGGTTAACCTTCTCCCCTTGACCAGCTATTCCAGTCTTGGCTAGAGAGTTTGTGGCTTCCAATTTAGATATATAAGTGCATCTCTCATGAGTTTGAATGTTGGGAGGTAAGAGGAGAGTGTTGTTGGTGTACATGAGGCAGTTGCTACATTGCCTCAGGATGCCCAAATTCACCAGGTTAATAAAAGAAAGCACAGGAAACTGACCTTTAGACATGCCTGGAGGGGTGGGCATTAATAATAAGTACTGGAGCTGTTTCCTTGTAGAACGTTTAGTGCTGGTAGCACTTTTGCATGCTACAATAATTGCTACAAGAAGTCTGGTATGGTAAAGTGCTAGACTAATAAGCTAGTAAAAGTGCAGGAGAGGAGAGAACTAGCAGATCTAAGGAAAAATTGAAGAGCAGACTTTGGCACCTCTCAGAAGCTTACAAACAGTACTGGATACAGCAAATCTGTATCTGGACTAGAGTAGTTACAGGAAAGGTGGGAAACAAGTGCAAACATGGGCTTTTAAACCAGAAAGTTAAACGAGATGGAAACCTTCCCAAACAGCCAATAAACTGCAAATTCTGGACTGGAAACTACTCCTCTTGTGGTAGATAGGCTACCTAGTGCTTACCACTCCCACTGATAAGCTAGAAGGCTTCTCTCCAACACAGAAAGGCTTGGGGAGCTCAGAAGCTTGCATACAGTCCTGGATACAGCATTTCTGCATCTGGACTAGACTAGTTACAGGAAAGGTGGGAAAAGTGCAAACATGGGCTTTCAGACCAGAAAGTTGAAAGATATGGAAAAAACTGCCCAAATGGCCGATAAACTGCAATTTCTGGGCCAAAAACCACTCCTCATTTTCTTTTATAATACTTTACAACTTGTCATATTATACAACAACCCTTGCTGCAATTATTATTAATAAAGACCACAGCTGACAAGACAGAAACTACTCCTTTGCATCAACAACTCATATGAGCTACAGGTAAGATATGGAACATTTATCACATACTTTAGCATATGCATTTTGTATACAACAAATTATTATTTTATAGTTATTCTATATCCAGTTAAAAAATATCTGCAAGCTGGATTCAAATTCTGCCTCATCTATCCTGTTTCTTTAAACTCACTGCATTTACAACTTGTGCTACAGTGATACTTAGGCATAATGTGGAATTTTTTCACTTACTACTGCACAGAGTGCTTTTCAAAGAGCATCTTTGCCACTCGAAAAGGCACTAATGATGGCTTTCCAAATTAAAATTTTCAGTTTGCACCTTGGGCAGTGGATTCCTCAGTCACTGCCATGTAACACTGCTACTCAAAAGTGTGGAAATAAAATAAAATAAAATAAAATAAAAAAAATAGTAGCAAACATCAGGGAATAATACTGAAAATGCAAGACTGGGAAGTTTCTTTACTTTGTCTGTCCTACAACACGATCATATGCTCAAGAAATATGCATTAATTCTCTGAAACAAGACACTATCTGGATTTGAACCCTCAACTCAGTGCAGTAACAGCATACACTCAGTTATGTTTTCTTTGCTAGCACAAAGACTTAAAGTAGGAATCAGAAAATATACATTTTATACAGATCCGGTCTAGCAGACCATCAAATTACAGGCCCAGTAGAAAGAAAATCAGAAACATTTCCTTTCTCATTTGGTTGAATATCTCTAGATGAATGTGATATTTAGCCTAAATATCTATCCCACACTATATTAATGTACAATTGGCAACACCTCAACTGTTTCTTCTCTTTATTTTCTAGCATTTTCCCCATCTTGCAGCTTAACTAACAGAAATGCAATGTCATGTGTATTTATTTGTATCTTTGTTCCAATGTGTAATATATCTGATTAGCATTGCAGTAAAAGTTTTAATCAGAAGATAGAGAGTGTGCTGTTATTAAAAGAATATCAATGTTGCTAAAGGTTTTCTCATAGCTCTCAAGGTGTGTCTACACTTTTTCTTGTACAGTTTTCATGACACACCCTCTTTAGATAGAAGACTGTCTTGAGTATTGTTTGTTGCTGAATTCAGAGTAACCATAAACACTTGCAACCCATTAGCAACTAACAATTGTCATTGCTCCTCCCTGCAGTCCTAGGGCAGGTGCATGCAATCATGTAGCTTTTCATACTATACTTACCTCCCCTATACCAAGTGAGAATTTTTGTATTCAGGAATGCTAATGATGTAATACTTCATTTGTCTATTCACAGTCTGCAGAGGGCTGAATCTACACTATATAAAGGTAACGGTGTAGCTATGGAACTTGATTGAGGGGAGACTGTTTTGATATACATAGACTATTACCGGGAAGAGATTTTTCTACAACTTACTGTGTGTTTTCCTAAGGTATGTTTGTCCTCTTCATAAGCTGTTTACATTTTCATATTTGGAATTATTTCAATATGCAATAGAAAATGCATTTTCATCTGTATGTATTTTTTCATTCACTGTTGACATAGTGCAGGTATGTCAGTTATTACTCTGTTTTCAAAGTTTGTTAATGAATGCTATGGCTAATTCTCAGTATTGTGTTGCAATTTGCTCTTGGAAATTCACCAGTTACTGCAGGCAAGTGTGCTGCATTATTATTAACGTCAAGGGGTTGAACATGTGTAGCTAAAAGAGGTATTAAACTTCTCAGATGTCCCTTTGCGATCTCCACAACAGTGGAAATGCCAATAAAAATTGATTGGCATTTCTACTTTGAATTTTTGTCTATTTATTGATAACACTGCCACCGAGTAGTTAGTTACACAACTGTTGACCCCATTACAGAAATGTTAACAGAATGGATGTAATTCATATAATACTAATATATTAATTTTTTTTTATTGGAGGGGGGCTCCCTTACCTTGTGTGTAGTCCTGAATGAGCATTGTGTGTTCAGTTGTTTTGTGTTGATGATGGGTGCATATATTTTAATTGAGAAGAATAATTTATCTATGTGCGACTTATGTATTTTGCCTTTTTTTCTGTTTTATGTCATACAGGATTATGGCACCCAGACCATCTATTCTGCACAAACCACCATTCAGTAATTCAGAGAAGGAGGCCATTATTGAATTCTTATGCCTCAATGGATACTTTCTGCTTGACAGTGGCAGAGGTGAGATGTCATCCAGAAAAAGCATATGGTGACAGGTGGTCACAGACATAAATGCAGTGAGTAGCCATTCCAGAAACTACAATCATACACTAGTATATTATATATGGTAACTTAGCAACATTGAATGCACTTTTGATTGATTGGCTGCTCAATTTATGTTTTGTCTTTTTATAGTGATAAGTTTGAATTGTGTATATGATCTGATGAAGCAATTTGTGAAAGCGCTCATCTCTGTTTTTTACTGAAAATTGTGTTTATTAAACAAGTATTTTATACTTCTGCTGTGGTCTGCTTGAAACAGTTTTTACTGTTTTTGTACTTTGGCCTATGTTTCAGTGATTTACCTTCTCAGGCAACATTTTTGTCTACTTGTTAGTCTTGTTTTTGCTGCCAGTGAAGGACATGGTGGAGGGAATTACAGCTGATATAGATCTGGATTTTGTTCCCAATGAACACTGGAGAAATGTACTGAGTCATTTATCCAATTTTCTAAGAAGTGTGGATAATCCCTTACTCATTGATGAAACTCTCACGGAAAACACTGAGGCTGATTATAGGGTGAGTGAACCTAGAATCTTAAGTAAACGAGTTCAAAATCTGGAGAATGGCTTATATCGATTGAAACATTTGCAGTGTCAACGTTTTCATATGGAGGCATGTTGTACCTTTAAAGTCATTCTCTGTGGCTTAAGGGTCTTTGTCATGCCTAGCTTTGGTGACCAGCACCCACAGCTGTTAGCAAGATGGCAGATGTGCCTTCTTGACTACTTTCATCCTATAGAAAAAGAGCTCGTAAAAATACAGGAAGAAATCTATGCCAAACATTCTACTGATCTAGCAGATGTTATGATCAGTGAGATCACTGATCAAGTTTGTGCATATGAGAGTAAGCTTATACAACAAAAGAAGTAGAAGTTGCAACAAGATTTAAAATATTTCTCTAATAATTTTGTGTTTACGTGGCCCAAAGAGCAGTGTGAGAAAAACTCTAATGCAACCATGGATACAAATTCCACCACTACTAGTTCTTCTGTGACCAATAGAACTGAGTGTGATATAACAGAGACACGCCCCCTGATGACTGAAGCACTGATGTCACTCTCAATGAATCCACCTAATAATCCTCTGAATGGAGAGGTACCACTATCAGCAGGTCAATTATCTATATACAACACACCAACAGAAGGGAATTTGACTGATCCATGCCATAACTTTAATAACTCTGAACCAGTGGTATGTAAAAAGACATTCCTGGAACAAGCTGTACAGAAAACACCTTCCACACAACCTGTACAGATTTTTTCAAATCTCCCTCTACCTTTTCGGCAGAATCAGAAACGTTCAGTGGAGGGCACATAAATTCAGCAAAGAAGCAAATGGAGACTTCTGGCCCCAGAAGGGACTACTCAAACTTTGACAACAATGTGGAAACAAGCAAACTGAACCTGATCTGGAATATTTCTTCTAGGGAATTGACTGATATAGAAACCAAGGTACATAATAAGGGTTTATCATTCATTTCCACACAACCTGCAGATATAGCAGATACTCTGACTTAAAACTCTTTGCTAGAAATGTGACATTAAAACTCTTGTATGGTGATACTAATAGTCATTTTACTTTAGGAGCCCTATAGTATTTACACTCCCGAACAACATCCAGTTCTTGATATGCTTATTAAATTATGTGAACATGATATTTACTGTCTTTTGAATGATTCTAAGAGAAGGAAAGGCTTTGTGAATTTATCAAAAGTTGAACAACATGCGCATAATAATCTAGAACATGATAACAGTGTTGTTATTCATCCAGATGGTCAAATAGTTATGCACTGAAATTATTATTTTGACAGTATGAAACATATGTTGGCAGACTCTTCTGTTTACAAGCTGACTTGATGAAGGAGCGATATTTAAAATAGAAGATGAAGTTATTAGCTCTTTAAAGGATTGTTTTGATAATGACCTGCTATGTAAAGATTTATTCAGTTATTTTGATGTTGAACACCCTAGAATTCTGACTTTAAATGGTATTCTAAAGGTCCATAAAGACCCCATACACCCCCCTTTCAGACTGATAGTAGCTGGAGGGGAATGGCTTACTGAGCCACTTTCAATTAATTTAAAAAAGCAGCTAAAGCCCATCCTTTTGTCTTACACCTCAGTATTCACTGACAGCAAGCATTTTTTTACAGGATTTATATAAATTTGTAGATAAGAAACAATGAAAAATTGGGATTCCTTGTTACATTAGATGTAGCATCACTCTTTACTTGTATAACCAATTTGAAAGGGATACAGATGGTGAAAAGGTTTATTATTAATAAGGGGTTTTATGACATTAAGTAAATAGATTTTCTCTATTACTTGAAATGGTACTTGAATATAATGTGTTCACATTTGATGATCAATATTACCTTCAGACCTCAGGTAGCTATGGGTACACCCTATGCTGATAGCTAAGCCAATTTGGTCATGGTGGCATGCGAAGAAAATGTGATGTTTAGATAAGATAAATATAGACAATTTGTACCGTTTTATCATCGATCTGTTGACGACTTATTTATGTTTATGACAGGAGATCTTATACACTTGAATCATTTTATTAATAAAATGAGTGAAAGCACAAATTTCCTTAAATTTACATATAAGTATTCAGACCAATTGATAGAGTTTTTAGATATTCAACTAAATATGGTAGAAAATAGTACTATAGGTACTGAATTATACAGGAAAGAATGTTACTGACCTACACATGTGTATCGCACGAGTATGCACCTGTGACATGTTTTTAAAAATATATTGAAAGGTCAGAGTTTATGAATTAGTAGATTACATAACAAACATGAAGGTTTTGAGACAGGGCTAAGACAGCTGAGGGCTGAATTTATTTCTGGGGGATAACATGGCCAAGAAGTTGATAGCACACAAGAAGCTGTTAGGTATTGCAGAGATACATCAGGAAAACTTTATTTCTCCTCATTTGATCCAGTTAGTGACACTGACGAAACTACTAAATGTACTTTATTTTTTGGTCTGACATATTCCAGTGATGAGAGGAAAATCAGAGAAATTATATATAAATATCACCCAGTATTGCGTACCGACCAGGATATATGCAGACTTGTGTGTGATAAACCCTGTTTTGGTTATAGGAATAAGAAATCTCTGTGACGCAAATTATGCTATCCTAAAACTATGAGACAATTAGGTGATGGGACAACAGAGCATGGGACAAGGAAATGTGACATATGTTCTTTTTGTGCATACATTGATGAGTCACTCACATTTATGCATCCACAGAATAACAGGAAGTTTTTTAATCTATTTCTGGCAAATTGCAACACCAAAAATGTTGTTTATTTGTCACATGTAACAGCTGTTGTTCATTCTATGTGGGCAAGAGAAATAGACTCTTGCAAGAGCATATACGTTATCATTTGTACTGTGCATGTAGGGAAATGAACTACTGTGCAATAGCCAAACACATGAATACGTTTGGAGCAGAGCATGTGTTTAGATTTTTAGTATTAGAAGTATTGCAAGAAAGTGTCAGGAGAGGTGATTTAGGAAATACCACCTACCAAGCTGAATTAAAGTGGATTTTTAAACTTGGGGCACATTATGCCCCAGGTTTAATTGACAATGTCAATATACAACCCACTTTAAGAGCTAGATATCTGAAGAAGAGATGAAGTTTCATATTTATGTATGTATATCTTTAATCTTTAGATTACACAAGTATGTTAGATATGGTAACTTAGCAACCTTGAATGCACTTTTGATTGATTGGCTGCTCAATTTATGTTTTGTCTTTTTATAGTGATAAGTTTGTATTGTGAATATGATCTGATGAAGCAATTTGTGAAAGTGCTTATCTTTGCTTTTTACTGAAAAAGTGTGTTTTATTAAACAAGTGTTATATACTTCTGTTGTGGGCTGCTTGAAAGAGTTTTTACTGGTTTTGTACTTTGGACTATGTTTCAGTGGTTTAACTTTTCAGGCAACATTTTATCTTCTTGTTAGATTTTCATACTATGCTTACCTCCCCTACACCAAGTGAGAATTTTTGTATTCAGGAATGCTAATGATTTAATACTTCATTTGCATCTTCACAGTGTACAGAGGGCTGAATCTACACTATATAAAGGTAATGGTGTAGCTATATAACTTGATTGAGGGGAGACTGTTTTGATACAGGTAGACTATTATTGGCATTTACAGGGAAGACATTTTTTCTACAACTTAGTGCATACTTTCCTAAGGTATGTTTGTCCTCTTCATAAACTGTTTACATTTTCATATTTGGAATTATTTCAATATGCAATAGAAAATGCGTTTTTATCTGTATGTATTTTTTCATTCACTGTTGGCATAGTGCAGGTATGTCAGTTATTACTCTGTTTTCAAAGTTTGTTAATGAATGATATGGTTAATTCACAATATTGTGCTGCAATTTGCTCTTGGAAATTCACCAGTTACTGCAGGCAAGTGTGTTGCATTATTATTAACTTCAAGGGGTTGAACATGTTTAAATAACAGAGGTGTTAGACTTCTCAGATGTCCCTTTGCGACCTCCACAATAGTGGAGAAACCAATAAAAATTGATTGGCATTTCTACTTTGAATTCTTGCCTATTTATTGATAACACTGGCACTGTATGGTTAATTACACAGCTGCTGTCCCCATTACAGAAATTTTAACTGAATGGATGTAATTCATGTAATGCTAATGTTCTTCTTTCGGCTTTTCCCAGTTAGGGGTCGCCACAGCGGAAGTCTGGTCCACTAATGACTGACAGTAGATTTTTACGGTGCCGAGGTGCCTGCCCAACAGCCAACCTTCAATGAAAGCATGCCCATTCACACATGTCTTTCGAATGCCACTCGACTGCGGGGAGGAGATGCAGACTCCACACAGAAGGCACTCCAGCCGAGAAATGAACGGGAGAACCTCTTGCTGTGAGGCGACAATGCTACTGCTGCCCCACCGTGGCTTTTAATGCTAATATGTTACAGTTTTTTGTTGGGGGGCTCCCTTACCTTGTGTGTAGTTCTGAATGAGCATTGTGTGTTCAAGTGTTTTGTGTTGACAGTGGGTGGATAGAGTTTAACTGAGAAGAATAATTTCTCTATGTGATACTTATGTATTTTTCCTTTTTTTGTTTTATGCCATACAGGATTATGGCACCCAGACCATCTATTCTGCGCAAACCACCATTTAGTGATTCAGAGAAGGTGGCCATCATTGAAGCCTTATGCTTCTACGGATACTACCTGCTTGACAGCGGCAGAGGTGAGATGCCATCCAGAAGAAGCATATGGTGACAGGTAGTCACTGACATAAATGCAGTGGGTGGCCATTCCAAAAACTACAATCAGGTGTGGCACCATGTTACTGATATGATTACAGTGGCCTGCAAGAGGTCAACTGCAGTTGCACAACAGATTTATTTATTTATTTGACATTTGTTAACTGGGTTAGTCCATCTGAGCCAATGGCCCATTTTCAGTGGAGACGTGAGGAGAAAAGCTCCAGTTATACAAACATAAAAAGATAACATAGTAGGCAATATACAAAACCCAAGAAAAACAGTGGAGCAATACAACATAAGCAAAAATTACATATGCAGTAATCAGGTGAAATGAATAACTGCAATAAAAATAAAACAAAATGAAGTACAATGCAACTAGTACATTTAAGTATTTACAATGATGACATATCTTTCCCAAGTAGCATAATGTAGTATTGTCTAGTGAGAAGATTAGTAAATGAATTATTAGACATCAAGAGGTAGTGAAATGAAAACGAAAGAAAAATGCAGATTAAGGAGGATTTAGGCAATGACAGGCTTTTGAGTTCAGAAAGTAGTGTTTGACTTCAGTTTTAAAGCAGTTGGAACTAGTGATGCTACGAATGTGAGGTGATAGCCTATTCCATGTAAGGGACACAGAGTGTTTATAGAAGAGTTTACCATACGTTTTGTTGGGTTTATAGATGTCTATAAGGTGCTGGTCAGAACTACGAGGAGACCGGGCTGGGGTATAAGGGGATAGTAAGGTAGAGAGTGATGGGCAGGCTAGTGGTTTGTTGAGTAGATAGTGTGTCAGCTGTAGCTGGGAAAGTAGTAAGAACTGGGGGAATTCTAGCCATTGAAGCTGTTTCAGGGCAAGGCAATGATGGGATTTGTAAGGTTGGTTACTGGCAAATCTGGCTATGTTATTATATGCTTGTTCTAGTTTTGGCAGAAGGGTTGATTGTAGGTGAGTTAGGATAGGGGAGGCATACAGGAGACATAGAAAGAGATAGGCTTGGGCAAGGGTGGGCTTGGAGTTGGGAGCAAGAAAGTTCTTATTCCTGCAGAGAAGACACAGTTTCATGTTAGTTGTTTTGATACACCATTGGAAATGAATGTCAAATTTAAGTTGGTCATCGATTATTGGACCCATTAACTTAGTGCGCGGTTCAGCTTTGATGAGAATGTTATCTACTGAAGAAATAGTAAAGGTGGATTTAAGGTGGTGGAGAGTTTTGGGGAGAAATAGTAGGAGCTTAGTTTTTTGGGGACTGAGTATAAGTTGGTGCTCTGTGAGCCATTTTTCCACAGGTGAGAAGAAGTTATGGATAATAGAAAGAAGTTTAGAGATGTTGTCAGCACAAGAGATAAGAATAGAGTCATCAAGCATACTGTATGAGAGAGGAAGTATTGCAGGAGGAGTAAAGATGATTTGTATAGATGTTGAATAGGAGGGGGCCAAGGATGGAGCCTTGAGGAACACCAGTTTGGATAGATAGGAAAGGAGAGTAAGCAGATTGCCATTTGACAGACTGGAGCCTATTTGATAGATAGCTAGAGAACCAGTGAGTAGTAGAGGAGAGATTAAGGTCAGTAAGCTTAGTAAGTAACTTGGAATGGAAGACAGTGTTGAAAGCTTTAGAGAGGTCAAGAAAGAGGCAAGACATGAGGAGGTTTTTGTCCCTGGCTTCAGTAACAGTGTCAGGGAAGGACAGGAGGACAGTGGAGATACTCTGGTGTGGCCTAAAGCCATGTTGAGTAGGGGTCAGAAGATTTTCATTAATAAGGTGAGATAAAAGCTGATTGTGAATACATTTCTTGAGGATTTTGGATAGAGGAGATAGGATGGCAATGGGGCTGTAGTTAGAGGGCTCAGTGGAGTTACCTCCTTTGTGAAGTGGAATGGTGTAGAATGATTTCCAGATGTCGAGGACAGTAGACTTATGGCTAGATCTATGTATTAGGATAGAGACAGGACAGGCTATGGAATTAGCAGAGAGTTTAAGAAAGAGGGGTGGTAGGTTATCTATAGAGGGAGCACAAGGTTTCAGTTTTAGTAGAAGTGACTTGGTGTAGGCTGTGGAGATGAGGTTAAGAGAGAACAGGGTTGTGTTGCATGTGTAGTAAGTGGTGTGAGGGTGGTTATGGCTTTGGGAGGGTTGGGTAAGTTTTTGAATAGATTCAATGAAGTGGGTATTAAGTAAGGTGGCAGTTTCTAAGGAAGAATTGTTAAAGTAGGAGCTGGGGTGGTAGGTTGACCAGGATTTAGGATTTTATTGATGGTATGCTAGAATGTTTTGGGGTTAGACTTTTGGGAGAACTGGGGATTATAAAATTAAGTTTTCTTGTCTTTGCTAATTGCTGTTTTTGCTAGATTTCTTAGTTTTTTATATTTTTGTAGGAATGTTGCCGATTTAGTTTTTAGCCATTTTTCCAATTTTTGTCTCTATCTTTCATGAGAGATAGTGTGTTTTTGGTGAGCCAAGTTGAGTAGTTGGCTTTGATTCTCACATTTGTAAGAGGAGCGAAAAAGTCAAGTATATCAAGAAAAATGTAATTAAAGTATAGAGTGGCTTCATTAAGAGGGAGGTACTTAAGGAAGTCCCAATTTATGGAAGTGAGCCTGTTATTGAAGGTTTCAAGATTGAAAGAAGAAAGCTTGTGACACTCCCTAAAATGCTGGAATTCAAGTATTTGGAAAAAGTAACGTTGGACTTGGATAGAGAGGTGGTCACTTAGGGAGTTGGGCAGGGCTCTAGGGTCATGATAGAGGGTGGGGTCAGAGGTAAGAATCCAGTCTAAGGTGGTATCTTAGGTATTGTTGTTGTTGAAGTGGGTAGAATTTGTGATAAGTTGATGGAAGCTGTATAGGTTGCTTAGAAGGGAAGGAGAGGTAGATGATATTTTTTGTCAGTCGATATTTATGTCACCTAGTAGTAAGGTCTCATAAGGGATAGTAATAGAAATCCATGATAAAATAGATTTGATGATGTGAATGTTGTTTCCAGATGGGACATAGATAGAGGCAATGTCGAATTTCTTATGAGGGTTGAGGTGACAGTTTAGACATAGTAGTACAGCTGGTTGAAAATTAGGCAAAGATATTGGCAGGGTGCATAGGTTAATGCATTCAGAGTACATAATTGCGACACCTCCACCAGTTTTGGTGGGTCTGTCTTGGAGATAGATGTTGTAGTGGGGAATTAGTATTTCAGTTTTAGAAATATGTGGTTTTAGGTAAGTTTCAGATAGGGCTAGGATGTGTGGTGCTTAGTGGGTGAAGCAGGAGTATAGTTCTGTAACTTTATTAGGTAGACTTTGTATGTTAATAGCAAAGGTAGAGAGATGTTTAGTGAGACAGGTGTTTGTTGTGATTGGGCTAGATGGGCCTGGGTTGGGGTGGATATTGCCGGATGATAGTAAATTGTTAGAAAAGGGGAAGGTTTATTTTCATAAAGGTAAAAGCCAATGGATTTGTATTTAGATTTGAAGGATGTGATAGAGACAGAGACAATTTTTATTTTGATGAGATGTGTAAAGGAAGAGTTATAGAGGGTCAAATTAGGAAGGGCAGGGAGGGTTCCTTGTGGCGTATAGAAAAAGTGTAGGTTGGGGATGAATGTGGACAATTAAGGTGTGTATGATAGGAGGTAAGTAAAGAGAGGTACATAAGCAGGATTGATGTGAGGTAGACGGGGCATGGCTTGAAATGAGATAATGATAGTAGAAGGATGACAAAGAGCTAGGTAAATGTGTGGGGAGGAGGTTATTTACTAGGGAGGAGAGGGGTGAGAAAAAAGATGAAAATGATGAATAGGAAGTATTAAGAAGAGATTAATTTACAAGGTAGAGAGGAGTGAGCAAGAAGGGAGCATTAGTAGGTTAAGGAAAGGTAGAGTCAAAGGCTGGAGATATGCTAAGATGCTGTGAGTGTGGGGGAGATAATGAGAGGGAGTGGGATGAAAAAGTGTGGTTGTGTGTGGGTAGGTATAAACAGTAATTGGTATATTAGTGGATGTAGGGGAGGGATAGAAAGCTATTTGGAGAGGACTGGTAGGAAATTTATAGGGGACAGCTGTGAATGGATAGGTGGGGAGAGTGGGAGGGATTGGAAACAAGGAGTAGCCAGTATAAATGAAATGAAAGTGGGAGTGGGTGTGAATGGGGGTGGGGTAGGGGAGTGGAGTGAGCCCAAGTGTAGAGAGGGCGAACAGAGCGTGTTGCACCAGGAAACAGCAGTCACCACAAAAAACAATCAGCAGGCCAGAAGGGAAACAGTAAGGAGCACACAGTGAGAGTCAGCAGGTAAGTAGAATAGGTGGGGAGGTGTGGGCAGAGAGGGAAGAGACATTATAGCAAGGTATACACAGGTATTCACAGTAAGATAAAAACAGTTAAAAAGAAACCACAAACAGAAAAAAAGTGTATAGCTAAGGAACTAGGGTAGTAACTAACTTATTGATGTCAAAGAGAGAAAAAGAGGCAAGGTTTTTAACAAAGAGGTGAGTGTTGGAGGAGTCTCAATGATATGCAGGTAGCCTTTACAGTAGACAAAGTAAGATTAATTTGTGGTATGAGTTTGGAACATACTTTAGTTTAAACTGGCTATACAATAGAGCACAGGTGTTATTCTGGGAGTTGGAGCAGTATCTGTAAAGAAGGTAGAAACAGTCTGGAAGGGAAGACACTTTGTTCTTAAAACCTAGGGAAAGAGGAGTGGAGAGAGTGTGTTGAGTCTAAAAGCCAGGGAAAAACAAAAATAACAGAGGTACTATAAGCAACTACTGATAACAGCTAGAGAGGAGTTGGTCAAAATAAAATGTGAAAAAAAAATAAACATACATATGTTATTAGCTTTACAGATTAGAGCAGTAAAATGTGAGACAGAAGTTCAATGACTTACTTCAACTATAACACTTTCATATAAAAATGGTAAGCTATTAACCATGATGTCTTAGTATTAAAACAATTATTGCAATAAAAATGTCTGCTGTAGTTCTAGTATTCTTGTGTCATTTTGTAGTTGAAATAATCCATGTAACTGAGATATGAGAATATAGCATAGCAGAAGTTCTATACTTTAACATTCATTGTAGCTAGAATAACTCTTGAATTGTACAAGCCAGGTTAAGAAGTTATACCATTTGGCAGTCTCACTGCGACTGAACTTAGAATTAAAAAAAAAAAACAATGAGCTAACTTTCACATCCACAAGGCTGCTACTAAAGTATTTGACATTGTGGTGGCTATGAGGGTGGTTCTGTTAATGAACCACCACTGAAACTGAGTTCCTGTCCACTGTCAGAGATCCCTACACCTCAACTGAGGCTCACACAGACTCTTTAATGTTGGTGCCAATTTGGATGACAGGCCAAGTGTGTCCCAAAAAACAACTTACAGGTTTGCTATATAAGAGGCATTTTCCGCCACTCTAGAAATCTTTATGTGTTGCTACTTGTATTCTTCTGATATATCTGAAAACATCGAGACATGGTTTTGAAGAGACATAGTTCAACAGAGAGATTGTATTTGAGTGGAAGTGGTCAGTCTGACTGATTCTGAGTTACTTCTTAAGGGGAAGATAGGCAGCATTAGTCTCTTGTCCTTGTGTCATTTGCATTGTGATGCTTATTGGCCTTCTTTCCACTGTCCTCTTCTTTTTCCAGGGACATCAGAATTACCATATGAAAGACCATCTTCACATGGTAACTACAAATTTTTTTTGCTTCATAATATCCATTAGTTAAATGTATGTCTGAGGAGAGAGCAATTACTGTATTTCTTTAGCATCTGAAATGATTAAACATGAGTGCTTAGAACACAGTTTGGGTAATTTCTAGTTCCTATTTCTCTCATTCTTGTGTTTGTTGCTTATTATCACAGATGATCCTAATAGTGGCAGTGCAGAACTTGTACCACCTGATGCCATAGCATCAGTAGGCTCTGATGATGGTGGCAATATAGACGTACAATCAGGGGGGGTGCAGAGGTTCAGTGTAACACTGAGAATGTAGCTCACACATACCCTGGCCTTACTTTGGACACATTTAGTATGCCTACGTACACTCACTCCACTGAGCCCTCAGCTATTGAACAGGTTGAGGCTGACAGTTGATCAGGGTAGTGGGCTTACTGTGGTTGCAGAGCTGGTTGAGTCTGCCTGTAGCTATTGAGAGGCCATGGTAGTATACAGGAGGTTGCAAGAAGTGCTTAGAGAAGGCCCACTCTCCAACCTCTCCTGATGCTGGTGTTTCATTAGGTCCCACCAGACATATGTGTAAGGTCAACATGAAGGCACAAGCACATTCCAGCAGGGCCTTGAAAGAGACAGAGCAAGTCCTAAATGTGGTGCATTTTGATGTTCATGACTGCTTCAACCTTGTAGCTGACTGCTTGTATAGGATGAGTGATACACTAGATCAGGCAGTGTCTGTGATGGAACATCTGCTGAGGGAGGATTGTCATCCATGTGTTCATAGAGCCACCATATCCTCAGGTGTTAGCCGACATGGCCATGCCAGATACTGCTCAAGTAGTGGCAGTACTACAGCTGCTCCATCAGTGAATGAGGTGTCCACACCCACTTATGCTAGGCCATGGGGTCATGGTTCTGGATGTAGTTGTTAAGAGAGTTCATCCAGCAGACATTGTTAATGTTCAGGTAGCACCCACACTTTGAACTGGAGATATGGAAGTGGCACTGCAACTCCCGGTAGAGGTAGTTTTCATGGTTAAGAGCAATGACACTGAACTTACAACTCTATCGTGCATGGCTTACACTTGTCCTACATAATAAGACATACTGCTAGCATGGAGCTTGATTGTGTTCACACAGACATACAAACACATTTCACAAAAAGTGTCCATACCAACTCACACGTATGCAAGCTAAGCAAACCTTACTGTTGATTGCAATACATCTCCTGTCACTGGTCCTGAGAAATGTTTTACTTTAATGAATATTATGTGTTTTTTACTCCCACCAACTCACTACTTTGGTGTCAGCCCTTACGTCTTGTATCATTGTATCCTTCTTCAGTAGGGTGTGCCCATTTCTGATGGTGGTCATGAGCCATGGTTCCAATGCATAAACTGCACCACCCAGCATTGTGGAACACCACACCTGGCAAACCTTGTGTAAAGCTGTGAGGTGTATCATATGTGTGAGTCATGGTAACTGCCTGGGTTGCCTGCACACACACTGAGGATGATCCCCTAGGCATTACAGACAACATGGCAGCTGGTTGAGCGGTAGCCCTTTCTGTTGATGTATGTCCTTCCCTGTTCACCAGATGGGGCTTTTATTTCTGAGTACAGCCTATGGCCCCAAAACTTCAATGAAGTGTGCTACAGCATAAAATTCCTTCATTGTTTTTTGCTCTTTCCTCTGGGGTGCGGGGAAAATAGATGTATCCCCTTGTATGTTCTAGCATAGTATCAAGAGACAGTGGTGCAATATTCTGGAGGCTGAGACCTACCTATGACACCCCTAGTATAACCCCTGTGGTTCTCTGGAATGTACCAGTATCTAATATCCTTAATGCTGTACATACCTTAGGTTCCACTGGAATAGGCTCTCCTTAATTTTCTCTGGGTCTGAGGTGGGGATGGCAGATGTTACAGAATTCCTGGATTATTCCCTTATCCACTCTGCATCGGTCTGATATTTCAGTATCATGTAGTCCCTGATATGATAAATGTAGTCTGGATACCCTCCTTCTCCTTGGCCAAGGTCTGTCATCAGCAACAACAGCAAAGTTTTGAGCCTGTTGCGCATACACATGCAAGAGAGCAGCAGCAGCCCCTAACATTGCTTTTTTTTTCTAAGTGTGATGGCGCCTATATTCCAATAGGTTTGGAGAACATGATTATTTTCTGAATGTCTCTGCCATCTTGGGTTGACTAATTAGTGTATAATTCTGCTAGTTGTGCTTTCATTAACATACTTTGCTATTTACGTTTGTATTGAGGATCTGCACATAGTAGTGCATCATGTAGCCATTCATGAATACAAGCCATGATGTTTCCATTTCTGAAATATGACCCAGGATAAGCACTTATTAATACCTAGATGGCACAGTGGTGCAATGGGTACACTGCAGCTTCACAGCAACAAGTTATCTGGTTCATTTCTTAGCTGGGGTGCCTCCTGTATAGCATTTGCATGCCCTCTCTGTGGTCATGTGGATTTTTTCTGGGTGCTCTTTTTGCCTCCCATACTCCAAACACATGCAGTAGGTGGATCAGGGATTTCACAGTGTCCATAGGTGCTTGTATGTGTGCATCTATTTCCCCTTTTTGCTTTGTAAGTTTTGTGGATCGTGATGACTGTCAGCTGGCTCACTCTAACTCTAAGAGTCATCAGTGTGTCACAGGCTCATAGGTAAATATTATCAGTCTACATACTACAAGCCTAGCCAATAACCACAAGTCAGAAGGAAACCTTGTACCATGAATCTGTGAGGTTAAGACCTTAACCATTATGCCAACCCTCCCTAATAAAGATACATTTACTCCCTGTCAGGGAATCAAACTCTGGTCTTCCATTGTGAGTGGGGTGCGGGGCATACTCACCACTATAATAATGAGGAAGACAAAGAGGATTCATGTCTCATGAGACAGTTTGCCATGGAATTTGTTGTCTGTACACATGCACACATCCATCTCATTTGGATTGCTGTAGTGCCTTTTACTTAGGGGTACCTTGAACTTATGTAGGGAAGCATTATTCAGTGCAGATCTTTGCTGCCAGTTTCTTATTTAAAATATATTTTAGGCTCCTATTCAGCCAATCATCAGCTGCCACTGGTGCTTCTCAGCCAGGCTGCTAATTGCTTCTATAAATGACCATGTAACGTCTGTGCTGCAGGGTTTGCACTAACTTTTGGATTCCTCAAGTATTAAGTAAGATATTTTAATTTTAATAGCATAGCCCTATACAACTCAAGCTCTACCTATCTAAAGGGATAGCTCATTCCTTAAATGAAAAATAACACCTTCCAGTTAGCTGTCAGGGAGAAGCTGGGGATTCCTGGGATAGGTTTGGATACATCTGGTCTTTGTTCTTTTTCATATCAGGCTACTGCTACTGTGGAATTCCTGCCCTTTCTGCTTTGAAAAAGTCCTCACAATGGCAGCTTCAAAAGATACCTCAATACCCTTTTATTATTCCAGGCCTCTTACAACTAGGCAATGGTTTTGATTGATTCCTGGTCTACTGTTTTTTTTTTGTTTGTTTTCTCAAGGCATTTATTTTTTATGTGATTTTTGTCTTGCAGTTTGCTTGGGTACTAGTACATAATATATTGATTTGATCTGGTTGATTGATAACTGACTGAGTGATCAATTAACTGCTGGATAATGGGTGTAGTAGCCAAGGCAGAGGTAAATAAAACATTGATTAAACAATTGATTTGATTGTTTGCATAACCGATTGCTCAATAGCACATTATAGAGAGCTTCTGTAAATTTGCCTGGCTGTTTGCCCTAGTTAACGAGACATAATTTATTATGTCAATGTTTTGATGTTTAGCAAGTTGCTTGTACATCTGAGAACTGCTACTCTTACACTGAAATATTGACAGCATATTTTTCTGTGGAATTCTTTAACTGTGGCGTGCAACCCTCTGAACACCATAGTTTTTGTAATCTAACTGTATAAAGTCTTGTGTCTTTGAATAAATTTTCCATTGTGTTTGATTCTGTATATTTTAATTTTCCTGTCTAAGCTTTACCATGTGTTACTCGTTAACAATTTCAGGGATGTTGCTGTAGTGTTCTTTATGTTTTCTGTTTATGCGAGTAAAATGCTCTTCAGTTGTTTGTTGTTTTGTGAAGGTATTGCTAGTGCATGACCTTACTGAATATTTCTTTTCAGCTTTATTTGCATTTTAGTACTAAGTAACTTAGTTTGTAAAAGTACATTCTCATATTGGGTTGTTTTATTCATTTGTGATACATATTCCTAGTTTGCTGCTGTCACATATGTGTATAATTCACAGTAAATCAGACATGTCTGAGGTTTTAATTTAGTGCTTCTTTTATACTCATCATAATTTTTGAGCTTTTGTTCTTTATGCAAATGAAATCTTTCGTTTTGCATACTAATTAGCTTATCCATCCATCCATTCTCAACCCCTTTTCCCATTTTGCACATGGGGTCGGGGTGTCACTTTAGCAGTGACAATCATCTCACACCAAATTAGCTTATACTGTACAATAAGTGGGATATTACATTTCAAATGTACAAAATGTCTTTTTGTACTTGTTGCTGTTTTCTCACTATCAAATTTTGTAAATTTGAGTGTCTTATACTGAGAATGATGCCGTTTTATAATTTGCCTGCGTCCAATCTTTGCCTGCATCTGACCTAGGACTGGAACTACTGTTTAAAGTCTCATAACTGAATCCTAAATCAGCACATACCTTATGGACATTAATAAACACCAGCCTGGTTTTGTCTCTAATTATTGTTATTTATTTCTACATTTTAGAGTAATAAGGACACAGCACATGTTCAGCGCATAATTTACACATGCTTTGGTAACCACTGTTACTTTGTTATGAAATGTATACGAACTTGTGTTTACCACTTGCATGTACTGTGGTGGATAACAATGTAGCAGTTGCTATCAAGCTGTGGGTACAACTATAGCTTTGTTAGTTATGAATACTATAGGAAAACATGTCAGGAATTCAGAGTCCCTGAAATGCTGCTTTTCCATTTAAGCTCTCCTGATGGTACATGACTGACAGCTCAAGAAATTGAACAGGAAGTGATATGGCTGGCCAAGTGGAAGTAATTGCTCAAAGTGGTATCTTGCTTTCCAACAGTTATTTCTGAGTATGCTACAGGTACCAAATTGATGACAGATACCCATAGTTAGCACATCATTACTGTTCTTAGGCCAGCTGCTATAGAACATGCAGGTGTCTGGATTTGTTTCACATGCCCCTGTATGACAGGGGAGTTTTCATATTCACTGTCATGCTCTAATTAAATCACAGAAAATATGACCTCAGGCACATTGAGATCCTTCATTTGTTACTAAGCTACTGGAGAAACTCTCTGTTGTTATCATCAGCACATTTTACTTACTTTTTGCATCATATCAGGATAGAAAGAATACATGTAGCAGAATCCCACAGTGTTTGTTATTTACTCTTTGTAAATCTGACAGCTGTCACTTCATTGTTTCCACTTTATACTAGTCGGTTATTAATCCAGTTGATGGTGAAAAAGTTAACATCACCATTCAAAGTTATCTTGATGAGGGCAGAGCATGGCAAAAAAAGATTGAAACCTAAGAAACAAAAAAGACAGGAAACCCCAGCTAATTACATTTTTATGACAAATCTAATTTACTGTCTTGTTGCTCAGTTTTTTCAATATAGTGCTTTGTTTTGTTGTGTTATGTCTTTAATTAAAACATTACAATTGAGTTAATGTGATAATTAAGTCAGAAAGGATGTGAAAGCAATCTAATTACCCATACTTTTAATTTTTAAAACCCTTCTAACTATAGGTTCCACATATATTATTTTCTGCTGACTCGCATCAGAACCACTGGTTCATCTACTCATAAAAATCTTGTCATGCCAAAGTGCCATGACTGCCCTCCAGAAACAGAAAAAAATAAACCCGTTATGTAGTTCTGTAGTGTGAAACCTGATTTTAACAGCATTTTCAAAGGTGTGACAGTTCTGTTTCACTTAGTACTTTTAGAAAAAGGAGTAAAAATTGCATGCTAACGTTTTTTGTAAGACAGCTTATTAGAAGAAGTGAAGGTTTTATTAATTATCTGATGCTGCTCCAGTCTCAGTCATTGGTGTGTGAAACATTGGTGGTGATATAATTTTTTTTTTTTTTTATTATTTTTGTTGACTTGATAAGTTAAGTGACTAAGTGTAATATCCTTCAGACCCCTTTCAACCATGACCTGGATGCATAAACTGAAAGTATTACAGGGGTGCACAACAGAAAATAGTAAAACTATGAATTTGCTTACATCATTTCATGTGCTATAATTGAGACATTATTAATAAGATGTGTAAAGCACTGTATCAGAACAATAAATAATCACAGCAGTGATATAAACTAAATGTGACATAGAACAAATGACAGTACTGACACCATGTAAAGCCTAGTTGCTGTTTTTATTTGCATTTATATTGATGAGTAGTGAAATCTAACTGCGTAGATTGGCTATAAAACTATTCTTGGTTACATGAGACAAGTTTGGAAGTTTGGGAGGATTTTTCACCTTTACCCTGGAAACAGATTTGTTTTAGTCGTAAGGTATTTTACCGGTTCTTTCCTACACTCTATCTTCTGTCAGATATCCGATTAGGTTATTATTGTGTTGTAAGTGGAGAGAATGGTGGATGAATCTACAAATTGCATTTTTCTTTTTTTCTTTTTTTAAAAAATATGGATAGCAGCCAGTTGTACACAGCAAAAACAGAAGATGAGCAATAACATTCCTATAACCTAATAATAATTAACATACAGGGCATTAAAACAAAACAAAGCTGAATGAGATAAGTAAAATGGGTGTCTGGTACATAACATTATGTTACAAAAAAATGTGCACAAGGAAACAATAGGATACAATCCTAACTAGGAAAAATTGACTGCTAAGAGTTTAAGTCCTAGAGTAGAAGAGATGACAGAACTTGTAAAGAGCTATCCCATAACCTTGGGAGGTCAAGGCCACGAAGCCCCTTCCTATAAGCTGACTCATATAGAGCAGGTACCTGCTAAACTCCAAGATTTTGAAGACTGACATATCTTTTTATTAAGGTCAGAAACTTGAGTGGGGAAAGCAGTGATGGGGTTTTCTATTCCGGGATCATATATAATCTTGTGATTATGGAAAGCTGAAGAAGCTACGCTTCTGGAAAGGCATAAATCTAGCTGTAATTTTATAAGTGCCTAAGATCCAAATGGAAGGAGACAAGGGGAGCATGAGACCCAAAACGTTATCTGCTAATTTAACTACAACCCCCTTGTACTGTGAAAATTGCATTAATGGTCATTTGAATTTTGTAGGTGTTGCAGGCTGTGTATAGGGGAGATGATTGGAAGGGCATACTTCAGTCTGGGTGTAAGAAACTTTTAGGCAATGACTAATCTAGCTTTCTTTATAAGCCAATTAAATATAACTGATGCAGCTTTTAACTAAGTGAGTATGTATGATTATGTGTGATACACAAAGGTCAGCATATGTTTTAAATACAAGGGTTGGATGTAAGATCATCTTAAACATCTGCTAAAAAATATAGGTAATTAAGTTAAAAACAAGCCCTTGTTTTGTATGTCTCAGTCATAGGTCATCAACGTCATTACATGTAATGGTCTAGTGCTGACTGTGAGATGGTCTTTGCCTCTTCACATTCCTTATCTATTAAAATAGCTTACTTGGTTTAAAAGGCCACATTATTTTCAGTCTTCTAGTTGCAAAAATGACAGACATCTTGATGGCCTTGTGGAAGCCCAAGCCCTAACCAGACATTGCAGTCTACCTCCTACATTTTGGATCATTTGCAGGAAAACATCTAATGACTAAAATAATTAAACATGTAATGTGTTGTATTGTCTCCCTGATAGCTTGCATATCCTTTTTTCTTTTATTATGTATCCAGAATCATAACCTGTTTACTTAAACATAGATTGTGCTGTATTGTCTCCCTGATTGTTTGCATATCCTATTTCTTTTATTGTGTATCTCTGGCCTGAACCTGTAAATGGTTCACTTTACTCTTGTTAACAAACAAACAAATATAATTAAATAAATAAGTAAATGCCTTCAGGGGTAAATGTTTGCTCATGTTGACCTGTTTCAGTAATGCGGAGCCTCCATTTTGGAAACTGTCTAGTCTTACCTATGCTATATACTCTCCATACGTCATTGTTTTGCCACTTTATCTGGTTCATCACACTGATCAGCAATGCATGGAATCTTGCTATTAAAGAGGAGTTTAAACAATACACTAGCTGGGGGTTGCTCCTTTTGTGAGATGTGCAGGATTTTCTTTTAGCATGCTAACATAGCAAACGCCTGTTTTCTCTGTAAGACTCTTAACAGTCATTGTTTTAATGTTTGACTAGTACTAGCCGCAAAACATTATATTGGCCTTTGACCATTTTTTTATTGGTAAAAACAGGCTGACCCCTTTACAGCAGTCACCAGGGGAGAAAAGCCCCAAAATTAAATCAATTTCACAGACAGGTACAACATCATAAATACATAAAAAACTATTTACAATAATCATATAAAGGTGTTTATACAAGGCATTAGTACAATTAAATGATGGCTGCATGTTATACATGCTGTAGGAAAGGGTAGATCAGACCCCATATATTGGAAGAGAAAATGTTGCAATAATGAAGCTAGAACAAGAAACATCTGATTAAGATACATTTATTTTTGCACCTTATGTAGCATATAATATAGGAAATGGTTTATAAGAAGAAGGTAATGTTTACTAAATCTTGAAAGTCAAACATTTAATTGAGAAGGCATGAGAGGTTATGTAGAAAAGAGGACGAAAGAGGGAAAGAATACAAGGTTAGTGGATGAGGTTTGTTTGTCAGGAAAATTTGAAGAATAATAAGTGAAATAATGAGATATAGGTTCATAGGTTCATAGATTAGTTCTAAGCTAACTGCCCTTGTGAGCCATTTTAAGCCTAGCCAGTTGTCCCTTGTGAGACTCAAACCCTGCACCATGTGTTTGTAAGGCAAACACCTTAACCATTAGGCCACCCTCCCACCAATATGAAGATTAAGACACTCCTGTGGAGACTTAGACTGTGTTTAAGTATTGGATTATTTATGCATTTATATAACTAGCCTAACCTGATGATCTATAGGGGTATA